>NW_028261383.1:45645288-45801538 GCF_051295495.1 Thamnophis sirtalis | reverse complement strand
TTCACAACTACCTTATCCCAAAGCCTGGGTAAACAACCAGATTTTTAATAGTCTTTAGAAGATCACTAAGATAGAAGCAATATGGATCTCTGGTAGCATGTCTTTTCACAGTGGTGGGATTGTTTTTTCCTGGATCCTGTGTGTGGTCATTGTTTAATAATGAAACCTGTACCAAAGGTGTTTTTTTTTTCAAAAGGCAACTGGGCTTTCTTTGTTTTTCCTTGAAGACATTTCACTTCTCGCCCTTGATGAGAATCAAAATATCTTCAAGGAGAAACAAGAAAGTCCTGTTGGCTTTTGAAAAAAAAAAAACCTTTGGGGCAACCATGACCTGAATCTCCATAGACCATGAAACTTGTAGTATGCCCACTGTACATAACCTCACCTGATAGATGGAAACTTTGCGAAAGAAATAGTCCTTCGAGTAATATAAACCAGTTAATATAATCCAGTAGGTGCCTGTTTTCAAGAGTTTGGCAAATGAATTGGCAAAAAATATTCAGAATAGTGGTGCTAAAGGTTTTGTGATTAATGAAACATAAACCCACAAGCGATCAATGTACTCTAGATCTGTAAAGTCAAGACCTGTTATTTCAAGTAAGATCCAGTCTTAATCAATGGAATCTCAACCCATCTTTATTAAGTTTGATTTTAGTGGTTTTGTTTCATGCAGGATTAGGCTTGAATCCAACATTTGTTGCTCTGTTTTTGAAAACAACGAGCTAAATTTGTATTCCATGTTCTCACAAGAAATTCATTTTCATAAGAAGAAGAAAAAAATGGATTGGTGTTTCATAATTACTTTCCATTCCACTTTCGAATAAATTGTGAAATGTCCAGAGCATTGTTGGTGCCTTGAGCCAATCATGCCAAAACAAAAACATCTACATTTTTTCTTTCATTCCTGGAACTGAAGTGATTAAATATTTCAAAAAATAGCACATTTTGTTCTTGTTTTCATTTTGGAGAGTTTTTGCTTTGTCTGCATGTGCTTGCAAAGAAATGAATAATGTTGGAAATGATATATTTGCCTACAAAGAATAATAAAGTGAATGAAATAACCATTGGCACAGGATTTATTTGACCTGGATATTTTAGCATGGGTTAAATTTCCACCTTCCTGTTGTGGAGGGACGGAGAGATTAAGAAGAAGCTGTCCAACAAACCAGCCAGCAGAAGCTAAGAAAATAAAACTGAACAGTTTGATAATTACACCTTTTGGCCCAATTCTTCTGGGGTGTCCTTAGGGCTTCATCTAAAGTGCATATTCATTTCCTTTGCCTAGTGGAAGTCAGAAGAAAAAGTCTTTACACAATCAAGTGAAAAGGGTACTTCTTTTAAGGGAAACGTTTTACTTCTGAGGCTGAAAAAGCTCTCTTGGGGAAGAAAGAGGAAACAATTGGACTGAAAATGCTCCGGAATGACTTCTGAGATTGTCAGTATCTGTTGATATCTCCGTTGCGGGACGATCCATTTTGGATCTAAACTGTTCTGAAGGAACGGTGATAAAGGCATGTCCTGCTGATCTCAGGGGCGTCGGAAAGCCTCTGATCGATCTAGGAAAAAGCTCTTTTTGTTGGCTACAAGAGAAGCAGCCATAGCTGCAAAAGGTTGGGACAGTCCCCTGAAACGGAAGCAGAATAGGAGAGACAGTGTGTCAAAATGGTGAGAAAAATCTTTATTATCAGAGAAGAAAAAAAACCAAAAGACTTAGAGTTAAAATAAAATTGAAGACAGAAGAAAGCAAGTGGCGAATTAACCCTGGTTTAAAACTATTGTGTTATCTTTTCTACTTTAATTTTGTTTGTTTTCTATGGATGGACTTTGTACAAATGCCTCTTACTTTTAAACTGAACTGGTCTCCCCGCCCCCTTCTTCCTCTATACTTTTTCCATTTTTTGTATTCGTGGATTAAAAGTTTCTTTCCTCGCAAGACTCGTCTGGATCATAATCTTTAAACATTTTTTTTCCTTCTCTTACGGAGTTTGGAGCTTAGAAAAAGAGCCAAAAACAGAGGGAAAAGATGTAACACTGCCATCTGGAGGCTAGAGGCTTGGCAACATCTGATATTACAAAGCTATTGGCTTTGTAGTGGCAGTGTTTATAACGTGGAAAAATGGCGCAATATGAAGAAGAAAAGGAATTAACATTGCAAAAAATTATGCTAGAAATTCAAAAAGTCTTAATAATCACAGAGAGAATTGAAAAGAGATTTGAAATTATAGATCAAAATAAGAAAGTACAGATGGAAGAGTTGAGAATACTTATAAAACAATGATGAAATTTGAGGACAGAGTTCAAAAAACCACAGAGACATATGAAAGTGATAAGAAAATTGTTGACACTGACAGCAAATCGAAAGTGGAGGGAAATAATAAGTGCAAAATACGGAAAGGAGAGATCAATGAACGAACTCTATCTCAGATGTCAAAACATAGATGAAGAAAGGGGAGAAAATTTGGCAGAATCAATGACAGTAATTTCGGCAGAAGCACCAGTGATAACAAAAGTGAAGCTGATGAAAGGAACAGATAGAGGGTTGCGAATCCTTATAAGATATGTAATGAACAACAAGTCATCAAGAGAAGTCCACATAAGACTTATCAAAAAAACACTTAGAGTACAGATTCTACAAATGGCAAGAGATATTGGACTGCACTATTTCTGGAAGGATACAGGATGATGAAATGAAATGTCACAATAAAATGTAGTTAAATGTAGTTAAACATTGAGTACTATGTATAAGATAAGTAATAATAGCTATAGTCAAATAAATGATCAATAATGATAATAAAGCATTTATATATTTATACTAGATTGATAATATGAAATTTTATACAAACTGTAAGTGAGGATGATAGAGATGACGTTGAAAAGCCTTTTCTATAAAAGATAAATAATTCTAGAATAGAATATAAAGATGTAATATCATTGGATGATTTCAGGATGATGTAATGAAACGCCATAATATAAATTTACTTCAAATTTAGTATGTTTCATATAAAACAGATGTAATAATAGCTATGTTTAATGGATGTTTAACAATTATAACAATTTGTATACATGTATATTAGATTGATGATACTAATAATGGAAAAAACATGGAATTGAAAATTATTAAGAGAATATGATCAATGCTAAAATAATAGAATGACTTAGAATAGCATATAAAAAATTCTTTATTATTGGTTATATTGAAGATGATATAATGAATCATTATAATATAAATGGATACCTATTTAGAATATGTTAACTCCATTTCATTTGAACTTCCCTGAGACTGGTGATTGGAGCTGTTTTCTACAAGGGGGGAGTCAGAGAGACAAAGGTAGGGGCCCTTTAACTCCATTTCATTTGATCTTTCCTGAGGATGGTGATTGGAGCTGCTAGCTACAAGGGGGGAGTCAGAGAGACAATGGTAGGGGCCCTTTAACTCCATTTCCAATGAAAAACTATACAAAAGAGATGGTTTGCACCCATCCAAGAAAGGGACTGAGTTACTTGGCATTAAATTCACAGATTTTCTGGGTAAACATTTAAACTGAACAGCGAGGACAGAGAATTAATTGATACAGAACATTTCTGTCCCCAGCAATCTAAAACTCATAGGGTTATCAGTGCATGTAACATAGATGTTTGTGCGGGTAAGATTATCACTCCTGCTGTCAAGCAAAACCAAGCATTTAATAGTTAGTGCCATACCATGTGCATGAATCATAAAAGTAGCAAGAAAATAGGGGCAGTCAGGCATAACACAGGTTATGTAGACAGTAAACACAGGGTCAAATGTTTATACACCAATGCAGAGAGTATGAGGAATAACAGGGTGAATTAGAAATTCAAGTAAATGAAGGCAGATATGATATTGTTGCTATTACAAAAACTTGGTGGGATGAAACCCATAAATGGAACCTACAACTAGAAGGATTTAAATTATTTAAAAGAAATAGACCAAATAAAAGAGGAGGTGGAGTTGCACTATATATAAGAAATAACTACATCTCAACAGAAATAGAGCACAACAATGATGAGAACTATCTTGAATGCATTTGGGTCAATATTAAAGTTTGGGGGGGAAATGACATTGCCATAGGTCTATACTACAAGCCACCCAACCAAGCAGAGGAAGTAGATAAATTTTTTGCTAGTTAGCTAACTAAGGTATGTAGAAAGCACACCACAATAATAATGGGGGATTTTAACTACCCTGACATCAACTGGGAAACAAACTCTGCACCAAGTGGAAGATCCAACAGGTTCCTATGAACCTAGCAGACAACTTTGTTTCCCAAAAAGTAGAGAAGAGAACAAGGGGATTGGCCATATTAGACTTAATTCTCACTAACAGAGAGGAAATGATAGAAGGTGTTGAAGCCATAGGAACCCAGGGGCAAGTGACCATGCAATATTGGAATTCAACATTATGCAAACACAAGTAGTAGAACAAAGTCAAACTAGAGTCTTGGATTTTAAGAGAGCTAATTTCAATAAACTTAGAGAGAGCTTGGGAAGAATTCCATGGATGAGAATCCTCAAGGGGAAAACAACTCAAGAAGCTTGGGAAATTTTGAAAAATGAGATTACAAAAGCTTAGTCTAGCACAATACCAATGAAGAAGAAAAATAACAGCTCCCAAAAGAAACCATAGAGAACTCTCTGACAAATTGAAAGACAAAAAAGTTAAGTATAAGAAGTGGAAAGAGGAGGACATAACTAAGGCAGAATATCATCAAATAGCCCGAGCCTGTAAAGATGAAGTAAGGAAAGCTAAGGCTCACAATGAAGAAAGGCTTGACACAAAAGTAAAAAATAACCAAAAAAGCTTCTTCCAACAACAAGAAAAAGGTTAAAGAAACAATTGGTCCATTGCTGGGAGAAAGTGGCAAGAAGGTGACAAGCAACAGGGAGAAAGCAGAATGATTTAACTCATTTTTTGCATCTGTCTTTACACAAAGGGATAAAACAGTCCAACCTATCAAAAACAGCATCACAAAAATCAGGTTAGGAACACAAATAGAAAGAGGGAAGAAAATGGTAAATGAGCACCTGTCTACCCTAGACAAGTTCAAATCATCAGGACCGGACGGATTACACCCCAGGGTTCTGAAGGAACTGGCAGATGAGATCTCAGAACCACTGAACTATATCTTTCAGAGATCCTGGAGCACCAGGAAACTGCCAGAGGACTGGAAAAGAGCTGATGTGGTTCCAATCTTCAAAAAAGGAAAAAAAATAGATCCAGGAAACTATAGACCTATCAGCCTGACTTCAATACCAGGAAAGATTCTGGAAAAGATATTCAAGCAACGAATTAGTGAACACCTAGAAGTAAACAAAGGAATAGCCAAAAGCCAACATGGATTTGTCAAAAACAGATCATGTCAGAGTAATCTTATTGCATTCTTTGACAAAGTGACAAAATTAGTGGACCAGAGGAATGCCGTTGATATAGTTTACTTGGACTTCAGTAAGGCATTTGATAAGGTAGACCATAACCTACTACTAGATAAAGTAGAAGAATGTGGGTTGGACAGCATCATCACCAGATGGATTCGTAATTGGCTGACCAACCGCACTTTACGTGTAGTCCTCAATGGAACTGCATCTACATCAGTGGGTCTCAACCTTCCTAATGCCACGACCCTTTAATACAGTTCCTCATGTTGTGGTGACCCCCAACCATAAAATTATTTTATGTTTTCTGTTTTTTTTAAAAAAATATATGTGTTTTCCGATGGTCTTAGGCGACCCCTGTGAAAGGGTCGTTCCACCCCTAAAGGGGTCGTGATCCACAGGTTGAGAACCACTGATCTACATTGAGGGAAGTATGCAGTGGAGTACCCCAAGGCTCTGTTTTAGGCCCAGTACTCTTCAACATCTTCATCAATGATTTGGATGAGGGAGTTAATGGGGAACTCATCAAATTTACAGAAGACACCAATCTGGCAGGAATAGCCAACACTCCAGAAGACAGGCTTAGAATACAGAAGGATCTTGACAAACTTGAACATTGGGCACTATCTAATAAAATGAAATTCAATGGTGAAAAGGGTAAAGTTCTACATTTAGGCAAGAAAATCGAAATGCACAGGTACAGTATAGGTGGCACCTTCCTCGATAGTAGTAACTGTGAGATCTTGGAGTCCTAGTGGACAGCCATTTAAATATGAGCCAAAAGTGTGCAGCAGCTGCCAAAAAAGCCAACACAGTTCTAGGCTACATAAACAGAGGGATAGAATCAAGATCACGTGAAGTGTTAATATCACTTTATAATGCCTTGGTAAGGCCACACTTGGAATAATGCATTCAGTTTTGGTCACCACGATGTAGAAAAGATGTGGAGACTCTAGAAAGAGTGCAGAGAAGAGCAACAAAGATGATTAGGGGACTGGAGATTAAAACATATGAAAACGGTTGCAGGAACTGGGTATGTCTAGTTTAATGAAAAGAAGGACTAGGGGAGACATGATAGCAGTGTTCCAATATCTCAGGGGTTGCCACAAAGAAGAGGGAGTCAAACTATTCTCCAAGGCACCTGAGGGTAGAACAAGAAGCAATGGGTGGAAACTAATCAAGGAGAGCAGCAACTTAGAACTAAGGAGAAATTTCCTGACAGTTAAAACATCAGTGGAACAGCTTGCCATCAGAAGTTGTGAACGCCCAACACTGGAATTCTTTAAGATGAGGTTGGATAGCCATTTGTCTGGAACGGTATAGGGTTTCCTGCCTAGGCAGGCGGTTGGACTAGAAGACCTCCAAGGTCCCTTCCAACTCTGCTATTGTATTGTATAAATCAAAAGAAAGCTGGAGCAAAGTTGTTTCTCTCACAAAAGAAGAAAGCAGTTGCTTTCTTTTTGTCAAAAGACAAGACCAGAATATTTAATTCACCCTTGAAATTTCTACCGCAAGAGTCATTTTAATATTTTCATTTGATCTCATTGTTTTTCTGCATTTGATTTCCTGTATTCAATGCTATCTTGAAAACACTTGTGGGAAATGTTCAGCAGTACATAATATTACACATATACACCGTGTGTCAATATTACTATAGGCAGTCCTGCACTTACAACAGTTCATTTAGTGACCGTTCAAACTTACAATGGGACTGAAAACAGTAACCTATGACCGTTTTTCATACTTACGACCTTTGTAGCATCCCTATGATCAGGTGATCAAAATTCAGAAGCTTGGCATCTGACTCGAACATATAAAAGTTGCTCTATCCCATGTGATTACCTTTTGCAGCTTTTTGACAAGCAAAATCAATGTGGAAACCAGTTTCATGTAAAAAGCCAGTGGTGGGTTCTGGATCATGTTACAACCGGTACGCTGCAATGGGGCCGGGCAACCACATACTCGTGGGCTGTGCACGCATGCGCACCCACTGCCTGCAATGCTCCAGCTACCCAGCAGAGCATCACAACAGGCACCGTATGCTGTGTACGCATGTGCAAATGGCCCAGTTGGGTCAAATACAGCTCAGGAACGTGGGTGGGTGGGCCCTCCGAAGCACTGTACCGGAACGGTGCCTGCTGCTCCCAGCAGGTACTGGTATGTCCATACCGGGGCGTACTGCCCGCAACCCACCACTGTAACAAGTGTGTAACTAACTTGTCAACTGTGATGATTCGCTTAACAACTGTGGCAAGAAAGGTTGTGAAATGGGACAAAACTCATTTAACAAATGTCTCACTTAATAACAGAAATTTTAGACTCAGTGATGGTGATAAGTTGAGGACTACCTGTATTTACAATAGTTCCAAAATTTTCCTTCCAAACAAATCCAAGGAAGGTAATCTCTGAAGTCCTTGGTTTCATGGACAATGCAAAGGCCATTATATTTTTCAGGTTTGCAAACCTTAGATATCGGTGCTTCCAAAAGAGAGGAGGGTAACAATTTTTTTTTGCTGCAATACTCATTGCTTTTCCTCAGCAGTTAATTATGGGTTGAGGGAGAACATTTTGCAGCAGGGTGATTTACAGCAGAGAAGACATTGAACAGTGGGAACATCAATTCCTCTCTTAAGAAACAATGAGTACATTGGCATTTGGATATTACAACTGTCCAAGGTGGGAAAGAGAAGATCTGGAAAAAGCATCATTTGATATTTGGATGACATGGGCCAAGTCATATGAATCCAATCCTAGCTTACCATTTCCCCTCAGAACATCACTTTGAACAATCCATAACCGAACTGAGGAATGCTTTTGAAAAAAATAATAATTGAAATGTTCTTCAGAATCTGAAAACTGAAGAAAAGGGAGGAGGATGGGTCGTTAGTAGTTGTACGAGGCAGCTCTCAAGAGAGGCGGTCCTCAGACCTTAGCCAATACAGATGTTCTATAAACCTAAGAGAAAAGCTAGCAAGAGCAATAAAGCTACTGGAAACAAATGCATTTGAACAACAGGTTTATTATAAGAAAATTAACATGACATTACATAAAATTGCAAAATTGTGCAATTATGGCAAAATGTTTAAAAATCCACGCATTTGCCCTCAGAGGACTACAGTACTTCTTTACTAGCATACCTGAGCACTGAACATCTGATACCATTTCTAAACAGATTTTGGAGCTTTCTGATATTACACAAACCACATATACTGCATACAGAGGAGAGCCGGCTTGGCAGGTTGGAAACAACCCACCAGGTGGTAGTCCAGCTGCACAGCCTTGCTCCACTTCTGTGGGGCAAGTGCAAGATTGTGATAAATATGCAACAAATGTGCTTGGTGGATTATGCCTTTAAAACAACAAATTGTGGAATTAAAAAATGAGAATGTTTTCCATGTCTGTTTTTAAAATGTATGTAAAATAGAAGAGTGATGTACCAAAAATAAGCTAAATAAACAAAAAGAACAACAAAGAATATAAGTAGAAATATCAAATGCAACAAATGAATCGCGTAGCACAATTATGGGGACTTATGTCCATCTGGTCTCACACTGTGCAAGGTTCTTTCAGAATTATGTTACTCAGAAAACAAGTTTATACAGGAAATTTCCTATTAGATAAGTTAGAAGCATGTAAACAACTAAATTCCTCAGTTAATATTACTGTTTAAATAATTATTCATGCGTAAGACTCATGGTATTTCAGCCCCTGGAAAAAATTTCAAGATTTAACTCTCAAGCACTGTAGTCCATAGCCTCTCACCCTTCCCCCTTCCCCCTCTGAATGGTTAGACAAAGATTTTTATTTAGTGCAGATTAAAAAAACAAAAATTAAGATCAAACCTACTGCAGAATTAACCACAGCATATTCTATTCCTATTCATCACATGACAACTTCATTTGCTAACAAGCTAAGTTCTTAAATTTCAAGTCCGATTGACACTTCTAAATAAATACAGAAGATTGTCAACAAGCAGCAATGTGTTTTGTAAGGTTTTTTGAAAATGACATAACACTTTTTTTTTGCAAAAAATAATGCAACATTAAGGGGAGGGTGCTTCAGAAATTTTGCAGCTAAGAGGCTTACAACAGCGCAAATACAGCCAAGTAAATAATAGCAACAATTACATGTATGATAACTAAACAATTTTATACGAATGCCAAAGAAACCATAACTTATTTAAAAATTCAGTCTTGGCAAATACACTTAAGACATCAAAACCTTAATCATCCATGTACAGAAAATCTAAACTCACTTCTAAAGTAGCAGGTTAGTGCCTTACAATGTTGAACTGCAGCTTAAACACACTTAAGTCAGCTTGGAAATTAATCCTACAGCATCCAAAGAGCATTTGCTACTCTTCAATCATTTTCCATTATTATTTTCCAATTATAAGGGTAAACTACATAGCCTTACACTCCTGAATGAAACAATGTGAAGCCAACCATAATATGTAGCACCAATTCCTATCTCTAGTTGGCGGCAAAGAGGCCAGGGGTCAAGATTAGATACTGTTGACTATGCAGTTTTGCATTACTGAAGTTTCCCAACCTGAGCACTATTGAGACAAGAGTTAAAAATGAAGTTATCAGCTTTCATAACACTAAGTAAAGTACCAACTGCAATTATCTAGCATGTATTCGTGTTATCTTAATGTGTTTAAGCAATAATAATACAAGAAACACACACACACACAGATACATACACACATCAATGTCTAGACTCTAGACTAATGTACCTCCAGCATGGTATATGAAAAAGCCCAAAGAAAAAGCTGCTTGCTGAATCTCTGGAAAATGAGGTATGTAACAGAATGAGGCTTTTTTATCCATTTAGTTTCACAGACATGTTTTCTACATATAATATTGTGCAAGACTGAAAAGATACAAAACCAAGTGAGATAGTATTTATCTACTGGGGTGTGTGAATCATATTTATCAATCTGTGGTTTTAAATTTTCTATCTTAACTAAAGGTTGATTGATCTGACTCAGTCAAAAGTAGAGACCCATTGTAGAAAAAGGACAATTTATCATTTAAAACAAGCCTTAAGCTGAACCAAGATGAAAGTCAAGTATATTTCTTTCTTGAGGATCAATGTTACTCTAAGAATTGCCAGTTAGCAAATGCATTCTCAGATGCCCCAATACTATCTAGAGATGAAAAAAAAATGACATGAAGAATTCTAAGTTATTTCAAATATGAAAGCAGAAATGTAATATAAAAAGTTATGGACTCTGTTTTTCAATTCCGCACATATTTTTATGGTAGATTTCCAAAAATAACTATCCTAAGACTACAAAGAAAGCTCAGTAGTGCAAACTTTCACATTACTCCAGAAGCAAATGGAACTGGACATGCTTTTACATTGTTGAATTGGAGTGTAGGAATATATTTTTTGGAGTAACAACTCACCAACAATTCATGCCAAATTAGCAATAGTGGAAACAATAAATACGTTAGTTTGCTTTACTGTTATAAGAACGCCCAATATTACATACTCCCAACAGCTACCTATAGCAATGCATTCCAATACATTAACTAGAAGTTTATGGTCAACTATGTAGAACTGTTTTAAGTTACGCTGTCAAAATTATCGGAGTATGGACAAAACAAAGTGCTTTTAGCGCTTAACTTTCAAAAGATGGAACTATTTCCAAAAGGCCATTAAGACTATATGTTATCTAGGAACCAGCAACATATAAGATATTTAAATAAAATAGGTGTCCACGTACAAAGCAGCAAGTGTATTTAAGACTCAAGACATTAATACTACCCACTGCCTTGCATAGCAGCTACCCATTTGACCTATTTTGGACTTACAAATATGAAAATTGTACTAGCACCAATGGGTTTGAGCCCTTTATGGAGTGACCAACCTATTCAGCTGCTTTTGAACTTCTACATATAATTGGCAAAAATAGCTCTCCTAATACTAATGGAAGATTAAGGAGCCACACTTAAAATTAAATCTACAGAAGAGAAGCAATGTAGCCATCTGAAGTAGGGCAGCTCTTTCTTAAATGGGAACTTATATTCTCCTGTGACTTTAAATCCATTTCTTTAAAAGCTGCACATAAGATTTTAGACACCCCTCAGCAAACTGTAGGTTTCAATGAAGCCCTATGTGAGGAGAAGGTGATACAATCTCTGATACAAAACCCACACTTTCTCTCTGCAAATATGAATGCACACTCTTTATGTGCAGCTGTTTACCGATTCACAATTTTAAAAAAATAGCAAGCTATAGCAATTCTGCAATGAAAAGAATGGGGTTAAAAAATCCAAAAGCAAGAATAGAAACACAGCTGACAAAAGAAAATATTTGCAATCTGTTGTTTTTGCCAAAGGAAATGTTACAATGTACACCAGGTTAAAGGAACATTCAAACTGCCATATTCACAATAATCTTACATTAAATCTGTAAACAACTGACACATAAATAGTAATTATACATTCAAATTTGCAGAAAGATCTTAGGAATTTTGTACTATGTAGATTATGTCACTTTTTCTTCATTTAGGGACTAATTGAAATACATTAGTTGCCTAAACGTTCACAACTAACCAAAGTGTATAAACTTCAAATATTTCAGTACCATTTCAATAAATGGAAGAGGGATGGGTATTTTTATTTATTTATATACTGTCACCAAATCGAAAATAGCAACCCATCAATATTGCCTCAGATTTTACCCGTATTTAAACAAGAAGTCACTTCAAGCTTGATCTCTTCACCTTTCCTATTCATATTCAATTTGTTCTCATTATAGTGCATAGTTACACAATCCATCTCCTCTTTCTTTTAGTCAAACTGTCATTCTAGATAGAATATGATCAAATGAGAAAACGCTGATAATTGCACTTTGTAAACCATTCCATACTCTGCAGGAAAACATCCACTAAAAACCTAAAACTAATTCCCTCTCCCCGCTGTAACCTTTAAAGAGCACCCATTCCCACATATATGTAGATATATGTACGTATGTATGTATGTATGTATAAAACCCAAAAGCTATCAATTTCAGCTCACATTAAATACTGACAGGAATGCATTTTTCTTAAAAACAGATGTTTCTGGTAGCATGGAACACCAAAGTCACTAAGGCATTTTACCAATGAAAGGGAGAGGGGAGAGGAGTCAAATAACTTTCTGAAGACACTGTGGATACAATTTAGCAACAACACATTCAAAATGACGTCCAAGGTCCCAAAGCTTATCTGGAGTTTCATACACTTTCTGCCACTGGTCATTAGCTTCATCATATTGATAAAGAGAATTTTTCCTGCTGGTTCTGAAGACGTGTTCTTCAACTGTGACTTGAGTAGCTCGAACAAACAAATTAAGTTTATTTTTCAAGACAACAAGTTTAATATATGGATTAATGGACTGATCACATGGAAAATCTTTCTTTCTAGTCCACTTGTTCAATTCAATGTCATAAGCCTCTACAGTAAACATACGTTGGTGGTTTCCACAGGTTCCAGCAATGTAGTAGATAGAGTGATTGTAGACAGCTGCCAAACCCTGGATCCTAGGCACAGTCATCGGAGTCAAGAAACCCCAATAATCTTTTCGAGGATCATAGCAGAGGAAGAATTCTCCTAAGGGACAGAAAGGAAGGGAAACTAAAATGTAAAGAACTTGCCTTAAGACACTATTAAGCAACCTCCAAAAGAAATGGATTAAGACTTCTATTTTCCTCAAAGCAACTCACCCAACCATATTAAGAACAATTTCTAATGAGCTATCAGATACTTGTGTATCATACAGAAAATAAAAGACTTGTCCTAAAATATTTCTACAAAACTATGCCATACCAGAAAATATTTACTTACTTGCTTATTTATTAACTTGTATACTACCAAATCTTGTGACTCAGAAGCCTCGAAACTTACAGGGTTGTAAACCACATCTGTAATTTTGAGGATATCCCTGCCATTATGGGAAAAGCCAATTATAATACATTCACTGAAAGAAAAGCTTTTTTATTTTAATACAGCTTTCAACGAGAGCAACATAGAACCATTTTCAAACAAAGGAAAAGGTCTAAACCACTTTGACTATGATAAGTCAAGTAATGTTTGAAAAATATATTTAAAAAAGAATAATGTTAAATTAATAAAACATTTAAATATTGAAGTTCTTTCTAATTAGAAAAACCAAATAAAGGCAACCTTAGGCAATCTGGTCCCAAAATAGTTGTTACTATATAAATGTCTGGGTGAACAGGTATGAAATGTTTTCTAAAGGGATGTGTGTGTGTGGGGGGGGCACTTTCACATCTCTTAAGAGGGCATTCATAACTGGGCCATTGTGTCTATTAAGGCCTTACTTCTGGCTACAAAATGTGAGCCAAACTCACTAGTGGGTCCACAAGTAGAGTCTCCTAGCTGATTTTTATACAGGAGTTTGATGAGGGAGGGAGGGAGATCATATTTTAATTAACTGAGTCTTAGGCAAAACTGGGATTGCAGCTCACAGGAAACCAATGCAGTGCACTTCAGAACTTGTGATATGGACCCTTTCTTTAGTTATATCTGTTCTCTGTACAACGTTCCTCGTCATTTTCAAGGTATCTCTCTCTACATGACAAGTGCATTGCAGTAATAACCAATCATATAGTTGTTAAAGCACAGACCACTAAGAATAGGCTATCTGTGTTCAAGAAATATTGTAGCTGATGTATCAGCTGAAGCTAAGCATCAGCCCTTCTTGTTATTAAGGTCACCTATGCCTCTAATGACAAACTGGAATGAAAGACAACCTATATATCGATTCTTTCAGGTTGCACTACCTCATCCAATACTGACCATCTTCCCATCTCTGGGCCTGAAGATCACTTCAGTACTTCTACTTTATCTAGATTCAGCTGCAGTTTGTCATTCCTCGTCTCAACTAGAGGCAACACTCAAGCACCGGTTCCATCTCTTCTGATTCATGTTGGGGGGAAAAGCCAGAGCTGAATGCCATCAGCATAATGATAACTCCAAATCTCTATAGATGACCACCTCTGGCAGTAGTATGCATTAAAAAGGAGCCAAACAGCTACTCTCTGGTGATCATTCCTACACGTAGGAATGTTAACAAAGTACCTTTGGTTTGAAACCCACTGAACCACTCCAGTGATGTGCTGTAGTCAGCTATTGAGTGATTCAAGAGAGTCAACATAGTAATACTTCCCATGGTTCTCTTTTGAAATCAGGGCAACCAAAGCTATTGCTATGTTATTCAGAAGATGACATAAAATGGATCAGAGAAATGTAGCTGAATAGGCATCCTCTTCAGCAACTTGCCCACGAACAGAATATTTGCAACTGGGTGGTTGGTTTAAGCTTCAAAGGTTCAGGGACAGGCTCTTCAAGGCAGTTATGCAACCCTCAGGTTAAAAGACAGTGATTCCTCCCTGGAGGCATGCAATCATACTCTTCCTCCTGGAACTTAGTAATCACATTGAATAAGGGCAGAGTTAGTTACCATATTTTTCGGAGTATAAGACACACCTTTTTTCCTCAAAAGAGGCTGAAAATTTGGGTGCGTCTTATATATCGAATACAGCACTTTTGCCTCCTGAAGCCCCGCCCCCTTCACCAAAATGGCTGTGGATAGCCTTATGAAGACTTTCAGAGAGCTCCTGGGGGCTGGGGAGGGCAGAAATAAGCAAAAAAATGGGGCATTTTTGCCCCCCTCCAGGCTCCAGCAGCACTCTATAAGCCTCCATAAGGGTATACATGCAATATTTTTGACAAAAAATGGGCCCGTTTTTGTCAAAAATGGGCCATTTTTTGCTTGTTTTTGCCCCCCCTCCCAGGAGCACTCTGCAAGCCCCTCCAAGGCTATTCATGCCTTTATTTGAAAAAAAAACGGGCCTGTTTTTGCAAAAAACAGGCCGTTTTTTGTAAGTTTGCAGAGTGCAAAAACTTTCCCCGCCCCCTTTCGGAAAGCTCTTTAACTGATGAGAATTAAATTGATCATGTGATATGCCAGCAGAAATAAAGTCTTAAGGTTTGTCAGTGATTTCCTTCTCCAGCACATGTATAAATACACCTGGAAACATCTACCTACCTACCCTCTCTCTCCCTCCCTACCTACCTACTTTCTCTCTTTCTCCCTCCCTATCTACTGTATTTCTCTCTCTCTTTCTATTTCTCTCTCTCTCTATCCCTCTACCCACCTACCTACCTATACACACTCTCTCCCTTCCTATCTACTGTATTTCTCTTTCTATCCCTCTATCTACCTACCTATCTCTGTCTCCCTACCTATCTACTGTATTTCTCTCTCTTTCTATTTCTATTTCTTTCTATCTCTCTACCTACCTACCTACCTACACACACTCTCTCCCTACCTTTCCCTATTTCTCTATCTCTATTTCTCTCTTTCTATCCCTTTATCTACCTACCTACCTACTCTCTCTACCTACCTACCTACTGTATTTTTCTTTCTTTCTCTCCCTCTCTATCCCTCTATCTACCTACCTACTTTTTAAAAAATTTGTCTCTTCAAAACCTTGGTGCGCCTTATACTCCGGTGCGTCTTATACTCCGAAGAATACGGTAGCCTATCCCTCTAATTATCTGGCTGCAGTAAAAAAAACTGATGTTACAATCTCCTAGCAGATGCGGTCCCAAAAACTCACAGGAACAGCGGTAATTGTGACAACAAATTTAAAGCATATAGTCATATGAAATGACTTCTCCATTTTGGCTTTCTTTTTGTAAAATAAATGACAACATGGTGTAATATGTTATGTGTTGTTCTTTATTTGAGGTTGTACTTACCTACTTTTAAAAACTGCTAAGGACCAGATGATTTTTACTGTGTCCTGATACGTAAAACCATAGAACTCAAAGTGTGCTTTTTTTCACATGACTATATGTTCAGTTCTTTTCTCTAAATGCCTGACAAACCTATCCTGGTTGGCTACTGAATAGTCAGTCAAACCTTTTTAAAGACAAAACTTGAGTAGCCTGGTCATAAAATGAGAAAACCCTGCTGGGGACAATGTGAACGCAATGATATGGAAAAGCAAGGTCACCACTACAGGCAAGTTTAAATGCTGACCTGAACTATTGAATTATTGAATTCACCATAAGACCCATGCTTTAACACCCAAACTAAGTCAGTAAAGTGAGGAGAAAGAATAGCAGAAGTTTCACAAAATTTGTTCTATAAATTATCTACATATAAGTTAATAAAACACAAGTATTATGCCTTGTTCATTAAAATGTTAACAAAATAACAATAGCACTTAGACTTAGTATACTGCTTCATAGTGCTTTACAGCCCTCTCTAAGTGGTTTAATATGCTAACAGTCAGCATATTACCCACAACAATCTGGGTCCTTATTTTACCAACCCTGGAAGGATGGAAAGCTGAGTCAACCTTGAATCAATCTGGACCAAACTCCTGGCAGTGGGAGTCAGCCTGCAATATCGCATTCTAATGATCGTGACACCACAACTCATCAAAATAAATATATTCATAAGCTTTAAAAATTCTAGTCCATTGGAAACATCAACCATTTTTATTAAAAATGAGTGGCTCCCCACTGAAAACATAAAGTAATGAAGTGCAAAATCTTTATATAATCCTGCCTATAGATCCTTTTAAAATCTAATTTTAAAATTAGTGTAAGCTATATACTTAAAAACCACTCTAAGATATTTTATATAATATCAATGCATTTCAAATATGTATCATATTTTTTTAAAAAATAATTAAGATACTTATAATAATAGAGCCAAGGTGGTGCAGTGGTTAATTGCAGCACTGCAGGCTACTGCTAGATCAGCAGGTCAGCGGTTCAAATCTCACCGGCTCAGGGTTGACTCAGCCTTCCATCCTTCCGAGGTGGGTAAAATGAGGACCCAGATTGTTGGGGGCAATATGCTGACTCTCTGTAAACCGCTTAGAGAGGCCTGAAAGGCCTATGAAGCGGTATATAAGTCTACTGCTATTGCTATTGCTATATTATAATACAATAATACAATACAATAGCAGAGTTGGAAGGGACCTTGGAGGTCTTCTAGTCCAACCCCCTGCCTAGGCAGGAAACCCTATACCGTTTCAGATAAATGGCTATCCAACATCTTCTTAAAGACTTCCAGTGTTGGGGCATTAACAACTTCTGGAGGCAAGCTGTTTCACTGATTAATTGTTCTAACTGTCAGGAAATTTCTCCTCAGTTCTAAATTGCTTCTCTCCTTGATCAGTTTCCACCCATGGCTTCTTTTCTACCCACAGGTACTTTGGATAATAGTTTGACTCCCTCTTCTTTGTGGCAACCCCTGAGATATTGGAACACTGCTATCATGTCTCCCCTAGTCCTTCTTTCTATTAAACTAGATATCCCCAGTTCCTGCAACCGTTCTCTTCTCTTTGTTTTGTTATGCAAATTCACAGGAATCTTCAACTTTATTGTCTTCTATATTTACCTTACATCACCACATTAAATCTGTTCCACTAGCATTTAACCAAAGATTTAAAAAAATCACTTCTCTAAGGAGAATATATTGGTTCTAGACATGCAACTGCTAATCCACAACCCATATTATTCAGCTTTAAGTCTATCTTTTTTGTACCTCTACTGAAAAGTTGGCACACGTACATGAGCCAACTATCACCTATTCAACACACCTGGATGTTAATAATTTGGGAGGATGAGTCAGAAAGCATTCAGTAGAGACCTTTCCATTTATTGTGCAAACAGCATTTAAATGTTTGGTACAAATAACAAAATAATAGTTCAGCTGTAAAAATAAATCTTTATCTCTTTTGGTTTACTGACTTCATGAAAGCTGCGTACTGATATTATCACAACTGCAATTTTTATATTGCGTCTTTTAAGATACAAATCAAGTTGTTTAAAGCAATACTTTAGAATGTTTCCCACACGTTAATTAATAGTAATGACCGTGTGAGGAGAAAAGGAGTCCAGTACAAGCAGCCTTCTAAGATGTCTTTAGATTCAGACGTTCATGTGAAAGGTTTGCAAACAAAATATGCAAGTTTTCAAGCACATGTTTTTAAACCAAAACAATTTGAAGACTGTTGGACAAGCTCAACTAGGAATATGGTATGAGGATGAGGATATTTATCTCCTACCTTCACTATGTCCATCTGAATTCAGTCCTGACTACTATTCACTATTGAAGGAAGTATTAACTAGTGCCAAAAAGGAGTTTCCTTTCTATGCAAATAGGTGGTGTGTATATGTAGGTGTGTTGGGAATGGGATGATGATAGTAATTCAGGTTGTGGTAAGGGCACAGGGTTAATACTCTTTGTATCAGAATCCTATAATTGGGTGAGCTTCTTGCTCTCCTCTTTTTATTGCTAATTATTACATATATCTGATCTCCAATAGTCCAAACCATGGACTATTGGCCCAAACTATACAGGCTAGGGAATTCTGAAAGTTGCCTAAAAGTAATTAAGTTGCTATGGTTGAGAAACACTGGTCCGAACATTATAAAAAATTGTAAAGAAAAAGTAAGATGAATGAGGGAATATTACTTTCAGAAGTAGATCTATGTATATACCACCTTTAAATAGCATTCAATTATACTTCTGTCAGTGGTTCTCCCTATTTCCTACAGAGTTAAGTAATTCCTATTGTAGGTAATATCAAAGCATCTCAATAGCAAGCCAAAATATTATCATGTATAAAAACAAGTGGTATGCACCATAGCATAATTTACCTCTGCCTGGATATGAATAGGATCATCCATCCTGTATGGTACAATTAGCAGGGAAACTACCAGCAACAATCAAGATCTAATGAAATTACTCTTCTTCCAATACTGCAATTGTCAGTGTTAACTTCAAATCTCACCACATCCCCCACACACAAACCATCTTACCCTGTAAAACATAGATATTGTCTTTATATTCCACAGCATTATGAAACTCCATTGCTACAGGCATTGGACAGACAGCTGTCCAGCAATTCTCTCGACCATCGTAACATTCCACGGATTTCAGGGAGTTGCGCCCATCTCCTTCATAAACTCGACCACCTATTGCGTACAGTTTACCACAGCAATGAACCAGTTTGCAACCTATCCGGGCACGAAGTAGTGGAGATTTAGGGATCCATTTATTGCCAGAGTGATCGTACAGCCAAAAATCACTTTCTGCTCTGTGGTCTATAGAAACCTCACTGCTGCTAGGTCTGTATCCTCCAGCAATGTAAATGTCATTGTCAGGTGAGACGAGAATCCCAACTTCTCTTAAATCGTTAGGCGGTTTGCATAGTTTGAACACTCTCCCTGTAATGGAGTCTAAACAAGGCACTGTTTGTTTCTTTCCTGAGTGTTTGTGGGCAGCATCAAAGCAGATGATCATTTCTGAAGCAGTCATTCCAAGCCTCTGGGTATAGCCATTGGCACCACTTTGTTCTTTCTGTACAGAGTTTTGGGCTATAGCCTGTGCAAACATGGGAGGAATTTTCTCTATGAATGCTTCATCCAGTAGGGGCATACGGATGCATTTGGCAAAAATTTCTGGCAGATGGTCTTCTCTTTTACTAGGCTCATGCTCAAACCACCTTATAATGCTTTCATAGACATGCTCTTCTTTGTCAACATTTAAATCATTGCTGTCCAATATGCTTACAAGTTGGTCTTTCCTCAAGTGGAGAAACTCCTGTTCTTTGGTGACACTCAGGAATTTTTTACGAATGTAATCTTGAGATCTGATTTTCAATTCCTGATGTCCGTAGTGATCAGCAAAAATAAACACCCCAATGGAGTTCTGTGGGTCCAAGTGACTGATCATATATTTAGCACACTGATCCTGAATGGAAGGGATCTGGAAGATACTAGCTGCAGTGAACAAAGCTTGGACGTTGGCCTCTGTCAATGTTATTTTGGAGGTATATGCGTAGTTCAGTACTAAATGCATGGATTCTGCTTCAACACCAACAATCCGAACCTCTTTCTGGGTACTCTCAGTAAGGCCGCTAGTGAACATAGATCTATAAAATGAGGATATGCATACAATTAATAAAAAGTACAATTAATGTATCAACCATCATTTCAACTGTTATTAATACTCAGACTTAATTTTCTTTGCAAAACACATTAGACTTTAAATGTCAACAGAATCCTGACTTTGTTAATATCTTACCATTAGATTTTTAACACATTTATATTATTTGAGAGTTGTAGAACACTTATATGCACGCTACTGCTAAAAATAAGGATTGCAACATGGATAATCAAAATGCTTTTTGCAACCATTAAGAAAGAATTGCCTACATTGTCTGGATTTTCTATATACCTGTTCCCAACAATGCAGACTAAAACGTTTGCAACTCCTGCCTCAATAAATTCAGTGTTTTCTTACATTGTGTACACCATGGAAACAAAACTCTAGAACAGCTACATCATGAATGATTACGTGAAGAGTTGTTATTAGCAACTGGCTTATCTATACCACAAAGCACAGATTTGGCTTGGTAAAAGTCATGAGAATGCTTGAGCAAGAATAAATCTTTTTAACCCTAAAGAATTAAGCCACAACCCTAGAAAAATGTACCAACATAAGTCTCACTGAATTCTAAAAAGGCTTCTAATGAGATATGTATAGGATTATAATACAGGTGTTGAAGTAAACAAACACCATACTTGTAGCAGGTTGGGATGAGTTTTGATGTGTAGTACAGAATAATTCCTGTTTTTTTAAAAAAACAACTATTCAGTTGTTGTTTTTTCTTTCTTGAAGTGACTCAAACTGGGCAGTTTGGGGGTTTAGTATCTGTGGTCTGACAGATTTCCTGGTATTTTGCTAGTTATTGTGGCAGTCATCATCAGAAGAAATTGGCTGTCTCGACCACGGTCACAAAACTCTGCAGCTAAACATTGCACAATAAATACAAGTGTGAAAGCTTATTCCAGTATAGACTTCCAATTGCTTTGAACTCAGAAGTATGTGGGATTAAATTATTGGAAACAGATTACATCCATATTAATATTTCTTGTAAAAATAGCACTTGTAGGAGGTGCTATAATAGATGATTCAGATTTTAAAAATTCCCAATGTCACATTATTTAACAGAATAATAGAATTAGATGGGACCTTGGAGGTCAAGCAGAAGAGCTCAAGCAGGAGATCCTATACCATTTCAGACAAATGGTTGTCCAGTCTCTTCCTAAAAACCTCTAGTGTTGGAGTACCATAACTTCTGAGGGCAAGTTATTCCACTGTTTAATTGTTCTAACTATCAGGAAATTTCTTCTTAGTTCTAGGTTGCTTGATTAGTTCTCATCCATTGCTTCTTGTTCTGCCTTCAGGTCCTTTGATAAGATAAACTATGTGAAATGGTTTATCTTGCTTTAGAATAATTTTGGGGGGATCAAACCAAAACAGGGCATCCATTCACAAGAACATTACCCAGGCATTTCACACACACTGTGGCGTTACTTGTGGCAACTGTTTAGATAGTTTTATGGATTTTATTATTCCTATAGTGTTTAATGCATATCGGCACTTAGTATAGAAATGTAATTAACAAAGGAGATGATTTGTAGCTCAGAGTTGACATGAGGAGTCCTTGGTGCTCTCTGAGCTTGCTTGTTTCCTTGTAGACGTTCATTATCCAAACTAAGTAACATCACCTGACTGAAATGTAATTTACCCTCTCTCCTCTTATGGGGAGAACAGTAATTCGGATAAGAATTTATGTTGCTAAGTTACGTGGTCATAAAGCATGACATCCCATAATTGCATCATGTAGTGAAAGCATTCCTAGAACTTCCTGCTGCAGTCATTAACCAAATTCCAGCAGTGAAGACCCATCCCATACAAGCCATTCTAGGCTTGGTTCCTCCCAACCCCAGCCTCGGTTCTTCCAAGGTAAGGGACTGTTCAACTGCCCCCAACAATTATTTTTCCCCCTCTGCAAGGCTCCAGTGCTGCTTACTATGCTGAGGCTCAGGGACATGCTGCTTCTGCGGGCACAGGTGGTATAGACCAATTCTATTGGAGTGAACCAGTTCCATATATTTATATTTCCAAATGTATGTATAGATGTACAACAATTATTTTAGAACAGAAGCTTGCATTTGCACCTTTCCGGCTCCAAGTGCCTGCCAGCATGAGTTCTGCTTTGGCTCACATCTTTCTTTTCTCTATCGCAAAGGAGGCATAATTTACATTAACTTTTGCTGTTCCTGGCCTTTTCCAGTAATGGTGCCTACAAGTGCCAAAGTAATGGTGATGCCAAAGACATAACTAGAAGTCCCATAGACCTGATTAATGCACTGGAAAAATATACTTTCAACTCAGTAACCAACTGTATGGCAAGAGGTTCATATTAATCTCAAAAAAACTTTCCTATGGCTCCATTAGGAAACTTAAGCGCATTAAATGCTATTCTTTGCTTATCTATTAATTTCAGTTTTAAACAGTCAATTGTAATTTCTAATAACTTTCTAGGCTGGGAAAGAGAAATAGTGATTTGAATTATTATACAAAATTCTGTCATGTTATAAAACAAGTGAAAAGCACATTAACAATACATGTGATCCAACTTCTGCAAGTTGTCACAAATAGTAGAAATATCCAAAATGCCCTGCAAATAAATTTGGGGAAATAATTATAGACCCTGAACATTCAGAAGACAAGAAATGAAGCAGTTAAAAATAGCCAAATGACTCTAACAGCTTTAATTCCTATGTTAATGTAGTAAATAAAAGAATGCTAGTATATGTTGGAAAAAAATCAGACTGTTCAAATGATTTAATCTGCTGCCCATTCTGTCTCTCACAAACACACATATAAATACCAGAACAAAAATACATTACTTACAATACAAATAATAGACTAAAAATAAAATATTATATACCTAAAGTAAGGACTGATTGCAGCAAGGACATTTCGATGACAGGAAAATGTTTTCCCATGATCCACTTCTACCACAATATCTGTCAGTTGTCCTTCATCATACATCATTTTGAGCTGTTGGAGAATGCTACAAGCATGAAAAGGATCAATCCCACCAATGGCTGTGCTTGAAGAAGGAGTTCCATACAATGTTTGGGTAAATTTGCTTTGTTCTGGTGAAAAATTGAAATAAATGATCTTGAGAAAGAATGGCACATATGATCGATTCCCATGGATCAAGACGTGAACCGTATTTCATTAGATGTGAATGCTGGGAAATATTCTGTACACCGACAAAAGTAGAGATATCTTCCCAAAGTTTGCCAAATAACACCTCACACCCTAAATATTTGTTTAAAAAACTATCTGCACAATTCAAATTTTTGAATGTTGAAAAAAACAAACCTCAGTACATTGCTAGGATATCTGTTCAAGATTATACATGGAAAATTTTATTTTTATCATTCTGCAAACAAGAAAAACAAGAAATATTATATTAGAGGTAAATATAATAAATATATTATTTTAAGATCCAATCATTTTAGATTGTATTTTCTATACTTTATATTCTCTTGCTCTTATGTGTTCATTATTTTCTGACTTGCAACTCTTGTCCATAGCAGAGTAACAGAATAACTGAGTTAGGAGGTATTCTAGTCCAATCTCCTGCTCAAGCAGAAAACCCTATACCATTTCAGACAAATGCTGTCAAATCCCCTTCTTAAAAACCTCCAGTATTGGAACACCTGCAACTTCTGGAGACAAGTTATTCCACTAATTAAATATTCTAACTTCAGGAAATTTCTCCTTAGTTACTGGTTGCTTCTGTCCTTGATTAGTTTCCACCCACTGCTTCTTGTCCTGCCGTCAGGTACTTTGGAGAATAGCTTGAATCCCTCTTCTTTGTGGAAGCTCCTTAGATATTGGAGCATTGCTATCATGTCACTCCTAGTCCTTCTTTTCATTTAACCTAGACATATCCAACTCCTGCAACCATCCTTATTTTTTAGCCTCCAGTTCCATAATTATATTTGTTGCTCTTAAAGAGCCTCAACATATGTTGTTATATTGTGGTGGCCAAAACCAGATGCAATATTCCAAGTGTGGTCTTACCAAGACATTATAAAGTGGTAATAATAATTCAGGTGATCTTGATTCTATCCCTCTATTAATGCAGCCTAGGACTCCACTGGATTTTTTGACAGCTGCAGCATGCTGCTGGCTCATAGTTAAGTGATTGTCCACGAGGACTACTGTCCACCTAGTAATTTGAAAGCATGCAAATGCAAGTAGATTAATCAGACCACTTCAGAGGAAAGGTGTGTTCTATGTGCCTTTGGCATGTAGCCAGGCTGACCACATGACTACGGAAAACGCTGGGAAAACGCTGACTCCATCAGTCAAGAAATGGAGATGAGCATCACATCCTAGAGTTGGACACTATTGTACATGGAAACCTTTACCTTTAACCTTTTACCAGTAGGACTGCAGGATTCCT
The DNA here is from genome assembly GCF_051295495.1 of Thamnophis sirtalis. NCBI lineage: Eukaryota > Metazoa > Chordata > Lepidosauria > Squamata > Natricidae > Thamnophis > Thamnophis sirtalis. The sequence goes on along the minus strand of NW_028261383.1, from coordinate 45,776,758 downwards.
CTCACAGTTACTACTATTGAGGCAGGTATCACCTCCTCTGTACCTGTGCATTTGGTTTTTCTTACCTAAAAATAGAACCTTATTTTTTTCCACCATTGAATTTCATTTTGTTAAGATAAGAGCCAGTGTTAATTCTGTCAAGATGCATCTGTATCTTGAGTTTATCTTCTGGAATGTTGGCTATTCCTGCCAGCTTGATGAGTTCCTCTTCTACCTGCTCCTCTAAATCATTTATGAAGATGCTGAAGAGTACTGGGTCTAAAACAGAGCCTTGAGATGCCCCACTGTATATTTCCCTGCATGTAGATGCAGTTCCATTAATGACTACACGTTGAGCATGGTTAGTCAGATGATTATGAATCCATCTGGTGGTGATGCTGCCTAACCCACATTTTTCTATCTTATCAAGTATATGTTGTGGTCTACTTTATCAAATGCCTTACTGAAGGCCAAGTAAATAATATCCACAGCATTTTGCTAGTCCACTAATTTTGTCACATTGTCAAGGAATGCAATAAGTTCACCAATTTTATCAGGAGAGTATCTTATTGATGTTGCAGTTTCAAAAACATGAAATAGGTTTAAAACAATAGGATGCATATGAGAAAACTAGTAAAACCAGTAAATGTCAAAACCTTTTGTTGGTAAAATATCTGAATCTGCTTCAACTTTTGACTTCAGCTTTGAGATTTGAGTATGTCTTTAAAGCAACTGTTTCTGTAATTATATCAGGATGTTTTCCTTCTGCCCACACGCAAGAGTGATAAAGTATTGTTTGTTTGGTTAATTCTGGCTGATAAGAGCTACCAGAGGAAGTCTTAACAAATTAGGTGACAAATATTGTTAATACTTACAGTAATTGAAAGAGGTTACATTATTTTCTAGAATAGCGCTGTAAGATACTTGCTAAAGAAATGAGCATTAAATCCCACTACCACAGATAACTAGTGTACTGTTTCCATTCTTTCTTTTTTCAGTAGTATTTTAGAGCTAGTAATAGCTCAGGGAAGTAGATTGCAGGAAGCACTCCAAGTTGGGCTTGCACCTAGTTTGACAATAGGACTTTATTTATATTTCACATGTTTGGACCACCCATAGAGTAAGAAAGCTTACTCTAGGAATTAGCCAAAGGAAAGAACATTCTATATACCTCATGCTATCTCACTTAGGGTCTAAATTTACAATTATTATATGTCTGATTGCTCTAAGAAAGTAAAAGGGGTTGCACACCCAGATTTATTACCATAAACCTATTAATAGGTTCAATGTTTCTATATTTACAGCACTTATTTTTTAACTGAAATAATCAACATGCCATATAAATCCTCAGGAATCAAAGTACTAATTTTCAGTAGAGGCAAGACTAATTGGAAGACGAAGTAGCGTACTGATGTTTGGAGATAAATAAATAAATCTCCTTTTGACTTAATGTAAAATGAAGCACATTCAAAAAGTAGCTAGAAACTAGAATTCGGAACTCATCATACTGCAGATTCATTTGATGGTCTAGCTTTACTGAGATTCCTTCAGAATACTGTGATCTTTATTCGCTCATTGATTACTCAATGTAAAAGATTTCCAAGTGACTTTTTAAAATCAACAATATGACACATCATAAACACTTGAGACAAAAACAAAGAAAATGATTATCATGGATAACTTATTAGTATTAGGGGCTAACAACTATTTAATCTATATTTATTTATAATAAATTTTATATACCATGATTTCCTAAGACACAAAGCACTCTTAGGAAAGAGGTAGTAAATAATAACCAAAATAACATAGAAAGTATAAGGTACATAATAAATAACATGGAAATTCAAATAAAAATGCAAAATTAATGAACAGTAATCATGACACCTTTAGCACCCAAATATTTTGTGAAGTAATAGGTTCTTAACTGCCCTCCTAAAGGTTAAGAGGTCAGTCACACTCTATACTCCAAAATACCTGTTTCAGAGTTTGGAGGCAACTATAGAGAAAGTGCAACACTAAAATTCCTTAATGGTACCCTCAAAATGTCCTTATGTATTAATCTATTGATACTTTCTTGTCTTGCTCATTAGGATCTCAAGAGGAAGGCTTGCTGGAAATTGCAAGCTAATTAGATGGCCACTTGGTCTAATCGAACAGGGTTTCCTTAATTCTCTAAACTTTAGATTTCAATATTTTTTCAAACTAAATATTTCCATCCAATTTTTTTTATCAATGCTTGTGAAGATACTGAAGTGGGAGGTACATTCAGCTTTTTAAAGATCAATTATTAACAGTAACCAGCAGTTCAGAAATATGCTACAAAATAGCGATGAAGACATTGTAAAAGTCTTGTCCACACCTACAGAAATCAAAATCACGCAATGATTTTTTCCTATGACACTTATGGACATGAAAGTTAAAGGATGTGGAATAAAGAGAATGTTGAACTTCAGTGTGGGAGAAGACTCCCAAGAACAGATGGCTGTCCTATCCCCCTAAATTCAAACAAATAGATCGTAGAAGAAAATTATTCCAGAGTTCTCACTTGAGACACAAATGACCAGCTGAAACCATCTTATTTGGGATACTTCATGTGAAGTACTTGCTTTTCGAAAAGTATGTATCTGAGAAAAAGGGAAAAAACACAGATAACCACCAACAAGGTGGAATGACTTAGTTACAGTGATGATGAGGGCACTGCTGGAGACTTGAAGGGTCAGGTTTGGAATAGATTGTCCTGGAGAAAACCAGTGTTTGTGGTTACTAGAAGTCAACATCAACCTGACTGTACATAATGTATGAATTACAAACCATACATTTTCATACAATATGCTGTTAACTCTAAAGGACATCTCAGAAGAGGCTGATGCAGAGATGAGAAGGAGAGCCTATTCTGTGTGCATGGAGCACAACAAGATTGCTGAAGGTCACCCAGTAAGAATGTACAAAATACCAAGATGTTGTATTTGACAATGATTAACATTCCTTTATTGAAGATGGATAGAGGAATTCACTTATGTGAAAAGGACTTAAAACTTCTGTCTTCTGTCCCAGCTTTAAAATCAAGTCACTGCTCTCTGTGACCCAAAAAATGTTCAAATCCACATATTCAGTTTTCTAAAGTAAGAATAGGGCTGTACTCCTTCTAAAAGAAGCTATCATTTTGGGTATGTTGTTGATCCTCATCTATTAGTAAACTTGCAAGGATAGTTTTAACAAGAATCATGTATTATGTGAACTGGTAAAATATGGTAAGCATTATTCATGCAGTGTGCTCTATAAAACCCTATCCCAGGAAAATGTCCCAAATATGTAATTGGCAAACAATGCAGCAACTAGGTTGCAACACACAAGGGATCATAAACCTATATAGAAAGAATTGTACAAGCTATCAAATATTACTTGGCATCATTGGTACTAACTTTAAGACCTTATGTGAGTCGAGAGGACTTTTATCTTGCTTTACTCAGAGAACATGAAATGTTTTCATTTGGGAGTTGTTTCTGGCATTGTCTTCTCATTGTCTTGATTTTAGTGTGGATTTTTATTTGTTAGCAGTTTTGAACATGCAACATAGATGATAAAATAACAACAGAATAATACATTGACTCTTAGCACATCACCAGAAAGAACACTAAGCTAAGAAATATTTCAGAATATCTGGCAAAATGACAATCAAGCAGTATTTCAATATAAAACCAGATTTGGTGATAAAGAAATGAAAGAAGTCAGTATTCCAAGAGAAGACAGATGACGTACTTGAGGATTTTACAAATCAGGTTCTGCTGCTTTTTAATCTAGAACATACAGTAGTAATATACATAAAGGCAAGATACTCTCAGGCGAAGCTCAATGCCTGGTGACTGTAATTTTTGTGTCAATTTTATGTTATGGAAATTTCAGTAAGAAAGTCCTTTAGTAAGGAGGACTTTCTTACTGAAAAAAACAACAAGAAAAAAACCAGAGAAAAAGTCAAGTATTGACCTACTTGTTACAACAAGGAAGGCTAGAATGGCAGTTTAGTGGGAGTATTTTATACTTTGCTGGATTGCCTTTTGGAATTGCATAGAATGCCTAAGAAATGTGTGAACTATTAAGCATTTCACACCTTAACATCCCATTTTTTGGCATTCTCTAGATTTCCTAGGCATTCTACAAAATGCCTAACTTTGATAGTAACAGAAAAACCTCTATACATATTATCTATAAATATATCTTCTTCTAGGGGTTCAGGAGAATGCATGATTACAAAGGCATATAGAAAGGCAGGGGCACACACTCTCTCTCAATCCCAGACCTCCCTTGGCTAAACCACAGAATCTGAAAGAGACCTGCAGTTTGCACATGTAGATTTGCTCCAGTATAGGAAAGTCTGGGATTAAGGGGACAGGGTGGAGATACAAAGTGTGGGGTAGAAGAGGAGGCGCAGTGCCACCAATCTCCACACTTTTTACCCACTCTTCCCCCACCACCACCACGTGCCTTCAGAACAAAACCCAACTTCTCTCTCAACTTTCCTACTATTTGTAAATTGTGAGATAAAAAAAGGAGAGGGAGGGAGGAGAGAGAGAGAAAGAGAGGGAGGGAGGGAGGGGAGAGAGAGAGAGACAGAGAGAGAGACAGAGAGAGACAGAGAGACAGAGAGACAGAGAGAGAGAGACAGAGAGACAGAGAGACAGAGAGACAGAGACTGTCTGTATCTCTCATTAACTTCCTGGTTTTAAACATGGTCTAATTAACCCTCTTGAAACGTGGCTTCTAAACTCTTGTTTTAACTTCTTCCTATCTCTGATGACGTTCCACTCCAAAAAAACAAAGGGCTTCCTCTTTCAAAATGACTGTATTTTCATTTCTTGGTAGAGGAACCTGTGGCTTGCCCCCGTTTCTGTGCTACAACTTCTGGCAACCATCAGCCATGCTGGCAACAGGTACGTACTCCCGCTGCCATTTTTTGTTTGTAGTCCTCTAACTAACCCAAATTTAACACCTCTGTGCTAATGGGACTGAAAAAACTGAAGCCACCCCGCCCCTCCTCCTTTCAGCGCCTCTCCGAGACCAAGTGAAAACAGGACTCCCTCAGGAGAGTTTCTAGTCCTCATTTGTTACAAAATGAAGAAAATTGTTCAATAAAAAATATTAAAATGTAGGTTTCTAGTCCTCATTGAAGCGATGAAAGTCTGTCAGAAAACGTCGGGTTACTTCTGAAAGAAACACCCACCCACCCCAATCTAGAGCATTTCTTTCCCTGGATGACAGCAGGGGTGACTGACGCTCGCCTAAAAAAATACCCCCACCCAAGTATTATCCTAAAAGCCTACGGCGACCACTATATTGGGGAGGGGATAGTTTGGGGGGGGGGGTTGGGGGGGAGTGGGCGGAGTTGTCATTAACAAGAGTTTGAAAGAAAAGAGCGAATCGCCCGGCCTCCCTCAGTCGAGCCACCCCCTCCCCTCACAAAGAGGGTCCCACGGGAGGCATCCCGCCCGGCTCTCTTCCTCCTCCTCCTCCTCCTCCTCCTCCCAAGGGCCCACCGGGCAAGGCCTCGAAAGCCCCTCGCCCGCTTGCCCCCCCCCTTCTCCAACCGCCTGGAGGCTCCAACCCGCCATGCCCACCTCCTGTGGCAGCCATACTGTAGGGGAGGGGAAGGCGGGCCTCAAGAGAGTCTGCCGCTACCGGAGGGGAACCGCCGCGGCTCCCGCCTTTCCACCTCCGTCGGCCGCAGAAAACGCTGCCGCCGCCTCAGTGGTGCTCGCCGCCTCTGTCGGCTCGGTAAAGAACGCCCCACGAGCGCTAGACGAGCCGGGATTGGCGAGCGGCGCCGGCTCCGAAGAGGTTGCTGGGAATTGTAGTTTATTTTAATCTATTAGCCCTCCCTCCCTCCCTCCCTCCCTCCGAAGGTCCAGTTGCCAACGTCCCGCGAATTGCACACTGGGAGTTGTGGTCCTTTCAGGGCAAGGCTCTCTTCGTCAGTGAATGCTCTGTTTCGCAGGGCTGCGATTTCGCTGCTGGTGCTGCTGCTGAAATCTCCATTTAGGACAGTTCTTAGGACGGGGGCTTGGGGCGGGGGGAACATGTCTCTTAATATCTATGGAGATTCTCAGTCATTCAGGTCATGATTGTCCCAAAGGTGCTTTTTTTTCCAAGAGGCAAGTGGACTTTCTGATTTTTCTTTGAAGACGTTTCGCTTCTCATGCAAAAAGCTTCTTCAGCTCTGACTGGACACCTTGAAAAAAAGTATATTTGGTGTATTCCTTCTTTGTCTCTGGCTGTGCTAGCTGCATCATGAGAAGCACGAGGTTGTCCTCCACAACAATGGAGTGTGGATAGACTGGGTGAGGTGGGCTCAGGATGCCCGTGAACCAGACTCAAAGCAAATCGAAGAGGGTTTTTTTTAAGAGGAGGGGGGGGGTGAGCCAGCCAATGTTTGCACTGCTATGCCCTCCTCAGATTTAGGAAATGGGTGATTGCTGAGTAGCAGCTACATGCCTTAACCATTAGACCAAGGATCTCCATACTTGACAATTTTAAGAATTGTGGTCTTCAACTTTCAGACCTCCTCAACCAATCATGCTGGTTGGGGAATTCTGGGAGTTGAAGTCCACAACTCTGAAAGTTCCCAAGTTTGGAGACCTCTGCACTAGACCATTCATTGACACCAATGGCTATCTCCTAAATACCTAAATATAGAACCATAAAGGAGTCTCTAAGAAACTTTTATAGCCTTCTTCAGTCAAATATCTTGAAGTTCAGCTATCATTTATATTCAGCCCACCAAGTGGGAGTTGAAATCTTACACATTTGAAAGACACCAAGTTGGGAAACCTATTTTATCTATCTGATGACTCTTTGTCTAGGAAGAACAATGATTAAGACAATTACATATCAGTCCTACTTCTTGTAACCAATCAGTATATTCAAAATAGAAATCATAGCATAGGTCACTCAGTAGAATAGAATAGAATAGAATTTTTTATTGGCCAAGTGTGATTGGACACACAAGGAATTTGTCTTTGGTGCATATGCTCTCAGGGTACATAAAAAGACAAGATACATTCATCAAAAATCATAAGATACAACACTTAATGATAGTCCTAGGATACAAATAAGCAATCAGGAAACAATCAATATCAATATAAATTATAAGGATACAAGCAACAAAGTTACAGTCCTACAGTCATAATTGGGAGGAGATGGGTGATAGGAACGATTAGAAGACTAATAGTAATAGTAATGCAGCCATAGTGAATGGTTGTGACCATTATGCATTGGGACAATGATTGTAAAGTTTTGAAGGGATGCTTCAGTTTTGACAACAAGGTCTTTGAATGACAGCATCAAAAAAGTTCATTGATCAAAGTTCAATATACTAATGAATTGAATCAGATGACTGCAAAGCATCTTATAAGTTCAATAAATGATTTGATTCTGGGATTGTTACAAACAACATACAGCATTGCAACTTTACTTCTTTATTTGAAGAATGCTGGAGTTCATAGCTATTTGATATGGATATGAGTTGTCAGCTAATGAATTTTATTTTCCAAATAAACCCTATTATAAGGTTCTTAGAATAATTTTATTGTCACTTTGGAGGTACACTAACTGGCATACATTAAAATGAAATTTCATTGCATACAGCTCTCAAAGGGTCACCCAATATACACTACATAAACATGACAAAATGATAAATAAATGAATAAAAATCTTCAATCTTGCTTTAGAATTGTGTTTTGTCACTGCAACCTGTCCAGCCTGGCACCCAGTCAAATCCACTGAGAACATTCCTAGAAAGAAAGAAATTTTCCACTAAGTTAATTTTCCAGTCAACTCTGAACGAATAATTAAAAACAGAAAAGATGCATCACCACACAAATGAAAGTGGTATCTAAGCTTGGTATCTTAGAAAGACATTTGTGTGTGTGGGGGTGAAATCTTCTCTCTAAACCAGTTTCTCAAACTTGGAAATTTTAAGATGTGTAGACTTCAACTCCCAGAATTTTGGTCTAAATCATTTTTACAAATGTTATTTTTAAATTGGGCTAAAGTTATCTTAACCATGAATTCAGAAAAAAAAGGTGTTCTATACTCAAAAATCTGGAGGTTGCTTTGTTGACTTTTCCTCATTTTGTTACTTGTAGCTTTAAAAAAATGTTTTTTTTAAAAAATAAAATGTACTTTTTAAAAATTAATGCAAAACATTATCCAGGCTCTGGTAAACTGGTGCAATAAAAGTAACCTGATTCTAAATGTTAAAAAAAACCAAAGGAGGTCATTGTGAATTTTAGAAAGAGACAGCATGATCATACTCCACTCAGTATCAAGGATGCAGCTGTAAAGATGGTCAAAAGTATTAAATATCTGGGGTGCAGATAACTAACAGCCTGAACTGGTCTCTCCACACATCATCCTTAGTGAAACGTGCAAACTAGCCTCTGCATTTCCTGCGTCCTTCTGTCCTAGCCACTTTTTCCAGAGGAACAATTGAGAGCTATTTAACAAACTGTATCACTGTTTGATTTGGTGGCAGCAGTACCTCAGATAGAAAGTCCATACAGAGAGTAGTAAGGACAGCCGAGAAGATTATAGGAAGCTCACTTCCTGTTATTCAGGATATTGCTTATAAGTGCTATGTGCTTAGAGCTCAAAGCATTGTTAGAGACCGCACCACACATCCACTTCACAGTCTGTTTCTGTTGCTCTCCTCTGAGAGCAGGTTTTGAAGTATTTCTAGCAGGACTACCAGGTTCTGTAACAGCTTTGTTCCCTATGCCATTCATCTGTTAAACTTGCAAGATTAGTTTTTCTCACCATGTGAGAAAGAGTTGAGGTGGCGCAGTGGTTAGAGTGCTGACTGCTAGCTGCAGTTCGGCGGTTCAAATCTCACCGGCTCAAGGTTGACTCAGCCTTCCATCCTTCCGAGGTGGGTAAAATGAGGACCCAGACTGAGGGGGCAATATGCTGACCAGAGGTGGGTTCCTACCAGTTCGCACCAGTTCGGTAGAACCGGTTCGTCAAATCTACCGAACCACTTAGAAGAGGTTCCACCAGTGGACCTGGAAACCAGGCCACACCTACAGAAGAGGTTCCAAAATTTTTGGAAACCCACCACTCTCACACACACCACACACACATACACAGACTCACACAGAGAGAGAAAGAGAAAGAGAAAGAGAAAGAGAAAGAGAAAGGAAGAAAGAAATAAAGAAAAAAAAGAAAGAAAAAGTGAGAGAGAGTTGAAAGAAAAAAAGGAAAAAGGGACAGAGAGACAAAAGGAAGGAAAGAGAGGGGGAGAGAGAGAGAGAGAGAAAGAAAGAAAATACATAGCCGGCAAGCCACTCCCACCAGGTCACATGGCCGGCAAGCCACTCCCAAAGGAGGCCACACCCACAGAGTAGGTTCAAAAATTTTTTGAAACCCACCACTGATGCTGACTCTGTAAACCGCTTAGAGAGGGCTGAAAGCCCTATGAAGTGGTATATAAGTCTAACTGCTATTGCTATTGCTATGTACGTTATATATCCAAAGTAGACTGTGTTGCTCCTCTGTGTCACACACTGTAAGTGGGTATGTACATAATTTTGTATGTATGTATTTATTTTTGTCATGTTTATGTAATTTATCTTGGAGGTGGTGTCCCTTTGTGAGTTGTGGGCAACAAAATTTCATTTTAATGTATGATGATTAGTGTACACTCAAAGTGACAATAAAGTTATTATTCTATTCTAGTCTATCAGGCAGGATTAATGACCTTTGAAAACTCCCATTCTTGTTATTTTATTTCCATTCTATTAAACAATGTAACTTCTGAAGGGATTTGCCCAGTAAAACCTATGCATGTATCCTCCCCCGCACCCGCCCCACCAAACTGAAGAGCCCAGATTGAATTGCTTTGCCCTGGAACCACAGTCAGAATGAGTTCATGCCACTCTCCAGTTCAAGTTTTATTTTTATTTTATTTATTTATTTATTTTATTTTATTTGTCAATAAGTACAAGGAAACAAGTATGAAAAATACATGAAAAATGGCACAAATAAATGGATAAAATAAGCAAAACCTACCCATAAACACATAAAAAGAGTACATATAAATGGGACAGTAGGACAGGGATGGTAGGCACACTGGTGCACTTATGCACGCCCCCTTAGGGACCTCTTAAGAAATGCATAAGGTCCAGGGTAGACAGCTTAAGGTAAAAGGTATGGGGGTTAGAGGAACTAACAACAGGATCACACACACATTTACTACTCTTTTGCTGGAATCGTTTTTCCTGCAATCAAGATTAGAATGGATTACATTTAGTTTTTATCTATTGATAGCCCTTGTGTTATTGCAGTTGAAGTAAAAGTAGTTGAATAAGTAAAAGTTGAATCAGGGCTGATTCGCATAGACTTATTGAGCATTTCTAACATGCTTTGTTCATTCATTAATGGTTAACTACAGCACACTGCCTAATTGCACAGAGAAATCTTCTTGGTTGGTGCCATTCCGGGTAGTAGCTACCCCATTTTTTAAAATTAAGCCCCGAGCCTTCCAAGTATGATCAACAGCTGCACGAAACATTCAACTCTCCTGAGCATCACAACAGGGCTCTCTTCCCTCTCTGAGAACAGCTCCAGCCTTTCTTACCAATTATTAGTAGCAGCCAGGCTGCTTTCGATTATAATACCCCTTAACACGGGAATGATAGCAACTCTGATGAGAGAGCTGTAAAAGAAAATAGACCCTCACTTCTGCAAATCGATTCTGCAGGTTTCCAATTTCCCCATTCAGTATTGCTATGGGCTATGAAATTGACCAGAGCTGTATAAAAATGATAGTAAAGAAAGAGGTGGAGGAGGAGGAATGGTGGGGCTGCCAACTAGTAACAAATGACATTCCTGACTGTTTGTCCTCGTCAGCCAGTGGATCCTTCTTCCTAAGAGCTTTCATGATGTCAAAGCTCCAGAGGCAGAAGCCAGCTGGATTAGGGGATAAAATGAAGCAGTGGAATGGCAAATGGCATCTACTAGAAATACAACCATTCTAATCTTCTATTTGAGAAGGGGGAGACTTTTTTCCAGCATTGCTGCTTTTGGGGGGGGGGGGTAAACTTTTCTTTGTGCATAAGAGGGAGAATACAACAAATGCTGAGATTTTGTTTCTCTGTCCTCCTCTCCTTCCTTCCTTCCTTCCTTCCTTCCTTCCTTCCTTCCTTCCTTCCTTCTTTCCTTCCTTCTCAAAAGGGGCAGGGACCATCCACCTGCCCAAGTGAAGGAACAGGAGAAGGAAACAAAAGCAAACATCATGCTTCAGGACCATCAGGAATCTCCAAACTTGGCAACTTTAAGACTTGGGGACTTCAACTCCCAGAATTCTTCAGCTTCAATTCTGGGAGTTGAAGTCCACAAGTCTTTAAGTGAACTAGAAGCTTGTCCAAACTGGCCAGCATGACTAAATCCAAGCTTCTTGGATGAGAAGTGAAACCTTTTCAAAGAAAAACCAGAAAGACCAGTTGCCTCTTGAAAAAACATCTTTGGGACAACCATGACCTGGATGACTGAGAATCTCCATAGACACTTCTTCCTTTAATGTTTCTTGGAAAGTAAAAGAAAGTCTGGAGTATGGCGTTTGGTTTCCTTCTATTCACACTGATTTCCTTTAAATAAAAAAGATGGAGATAGAGGAAGGCATCTTACTGGTGCTTTGTACATTTGAGGAACAACAAATCTATCAAGAGCTGTTCTAGTAATGTTATTTGTTTATTTTAGTTATAAAATTTATTCACTCCCTATCCGATTGTCTTCTTGACTCTGGGTGGCTTAAAATAAAATGATACTATAAAATATGACAATTGTAAGATAATAAATACATTAAAATTATCTGTTGCATGTGCGTTTGTGACAGTGGGTGATCGTATGAAAGGAAGCGTTCTTCCAATCTTCTTGCTTGGCACATTTTTATTTTTATATGTTCTGAGTGGGCCTGGTTTGTTTTTTAATCCCTTTAAGAGAGAAATAGTATGTATGTGTACAGATATGCATAGCCATAGGTGATTGAATTATGAAGCATGAAGTTGGTGTTGACTTTTAGCAATTGCATAGATTTCTATATGATAATAGATAACGGGGCCTTCCAACAATGCACCCATTGCTGTTGGGGTCATATCTACCCTCTTGTTTCTGATGGTCCTCTTCTTCTTTTCTTTCCAATGTTCCCAATATAGAAAGTTAATACCTACCTCTCTCCTAGAACAATGAAATATTTTGAGAAATATTAAAAAGGCAGAATATTATATTTCCTTGGATGAGAAATGGAGAAACATGTTTTAAGAGAGAGAAAGCATCCCCACTTTTTCTTAATAGCCCACAGCAGATGTCAGCACTTAAGAGATAAAGAGATAGATAGCCCTATGCATGAGCAAATACCCTCACCCAAGATCCAACACAGGAAAAAGCCATTAAGCCATAATAGGAATTTCCCAACACCCTTTTAGAACATAAGTCTCTTCATTGCATCATCTTAGCAGTCCAAACTTCAACCAAGCCTGGGAGCTCAGTCAACCTATAGAGCCAACTATGCCCTCTACATAACCCCTACAATAGAATATATGTTCTTGCACAGGAACAGGAAGCTCAAATGCAAAACTTAAAGAAAATATAAAAACCTCTCACTCTCAACTCCATGTGGTCAGCTGCACCACAACCATAATAAACATGTGGTCCTCTTCATCAATAAATGGAGCTTCTTTCCAAACAGCCTCTAGCCTCCATTTTGTCTCCAGTGCCTTTTTTCCTTGGAACTGGACCAGATGGATATTTCTTCCCACACCAACATATAAGAGCCTTCTCCAAAAAGAAACCCCAGGTCTTCTTACAATATTTAAAATACAGTTTAGCACTCTGATCTAAGTTCTGCCTTCTATTTAGTTTCACAAGCAAATAACTTCTCTTTCTGACTCAGTGACCTACCTCTCATAAGAACCATGTTGTATAGTTCCCATTGTCTATTTTGATCTATTTGGATAATTTGCTGTAGTTTTTCCACAGTGGTTTTTTATTGTTTGAAACTACTGTAGGAAGTTAGCACCCACCCCTCTCCTAGACAAATGAAATATCCTAAGAAATATTGAAAAGGCAGAATATTATATTTCCCTGGATATGAAAAGGGAGAAACATGTTTTAAAGACAAAGTAGCTCCCTGCAGCTTCCTGCCCATCCCTCTTTTGTCAATAAGCCATTAAAGCCTGAGCTAGTCTACTTTACATAATAAAGGTAATATCAACCTTTCACAGAAATTCACCACATGGCATCTGGAAACTCAATCAAACTTGGGATTCAAAACACAGCCTAGAGAGTTGCCCCTGCATGGCCCTATGGGAGTCTGACAACCAATTGGAATACATTTCTTACACAGGAACAGGAAACAGTGAGGTGGGGCTGAACAGATTATAAAAAGCCCAGCAAGCCCCTTCCTCTCTTCTCTTCTTCTTCACCCAACATTGAAGCATGTGATCCCCCTTTTCTGTTCAAGACTCAAGCCATGTGGTCCTCTCCACCATTAAACCATCTTTCCAAGCAGCCTCCATGTCTCCAGTGTCTTTTTTCCCCACTTGGAGCTGAGCCCAGAAAGACATTTCTTCCAACATTACAAAGGAAACATAGAGATCAAGTGGTGAGGTCTTGTGGATGTTGGATTTGGTCCAAGAGCTCCAGATTCAAATCATACTCCTCTGCAAAGCTAGCTTAGTGATGTTAGACAAGTTGCTCAGCTAGACTGAAGAATTGTAATTCTATATGGTTTGGAAGTGAATATTTGTAAGCCACCTTCGGGTTGGTTTTAAAAAATCTAACAAATAAATTGTGCCCTCAATTTGCAAAAGAGAACGTCAACAAGATATCCTTTTACTGAAACAATGCATTTCCACAGAACTGTCTGCCTTTTATCTCTATTTTGGACTGTTCATTTGATGATAGGCCAAAAAAACCAACAACCCACCAACCACCACTTGGCAGTGATTTCATGCTGCTGCTTCAGTGAATTATAACAACAAAGTGGAACTCTTTGGTTACTGGTTCCTCAGACTCAGGTTGCCTTTCTGGCTGATAGAAGTCAAGTATTTATTCATGTAAAACAATGTCCTGGAAACTATAGCCATGATGTGTGAAATGGTAACATTTATTAGTAGCTTATTTTCTTGCAGCCTATGAAGACCAAAGATAAACTACAAAGAGATCTGATAACGCCAACAGGTCTAGACCAGACCAAGTTTAAAAAGGCCAGGGAATTTCTAGAAGCCTGGCACTCTGATGAATCAGCCACCAGTAGACACAGAGACATTAACAAATCTATAGACAATGCAAAAGAGACAATCAACCAGCCAAAAGAGAACAAAAAGACCCCAGCACTTCTCCACCCAGATCCTAAAATCAAGTAAATAATACCCCAATCAAGGAACTGCCAATAAGCCACTAGTAAACAGCCCAACCAAAGAATCTCTAAGTCTGCCCCAACCACACAGACAGACGAGTCACCAGAATATAAACTGACAGCAAACAACACTCCTTACTAGTACTGATGATGTTACCTAATTAGGTAATGAAATGGCTGCAAGAAAACAAGCTCAGAGAGCAACAAGGACTTCTCATTTCAGTCCTGAGCCACAAATATTTTCCTTTGTTGGTATTGTGTATTTTGTATTAGGATGTTTTTAATACAAATGTTTTGTATTAGGGCGTTTTTAATACAAATTTATCATGGGTTGCAGTGCTCTGCCTGGTAAATGCATTGTAATAAGTACATTGAAAAACAGAGTCACATCTTCCTAATCCATCCCCTACCCCAACTCCAATCCTGGCACATCCCATTACTTTAAACTCTGAACTTTTTATTTCAAAGTCCTTGAATTTTACTTTGGGAAACATTCTTTCACATCCTTTTTGGAAGAGCACTTTCATATTTGCTCAGCTCATACATTTTATGGTAATACAGTAAGCAATGGGACTCCACACTATTCATTTTCTACCCCAACTCCAATCCTGGCACATCCCATTACTTTAAACTCTGAACTTTTTATTTCAAAGTCCTTGAATTTTACTTTGGGAAACATTCTTTCACATCCTTTTTGGAAGAGCACTTTCATATTTGCTCAGCTCATACATTTTATGGTAATACAGTAAGCAATGGGACTCCACACTATTCATTTTCTACTCAAAAGAGTAGCTTTCCAAATTTGAAACAGCAAAATAAAATAGTCATAAACTTGTGGCATCTGGAGTTTATACTGCATCTTCTTTTTAAAACAGTTTTAAACACTAAAAGCATAGTATCATCTATTTTTTTTAAAAAATGAATCTAAATCTTATATGAAAATTTCTGTTTTCAGTATAGATAAAAGAGACAAACATATAGAGATAGTTTAAAATTTGTAGCTAGCAACATCATTCTATTCTATAAACTTTACAATAAAACTCTGGTTTTAGCTATAGTAACTGGATTTTTAAAAAACCCAAATCTACATCCCCATCAAATGCAATCATGTCATAATATTATTCTCATTGAGACAAGTGATGCTTCAAATGCTTTTGAGTCTTCCCAGACGATTGTTTTGATCCAGAAATCTGGGTATACTTAGTGGAGCAACATAATTCATGTAATTCTGTCTGCTGAAATTAATTTAATTTAATTTATTAAATTTAGAAGGCTATCCAATTTCAACAGACTCTGACAGGTTACATGAAATCGAAACCAAAGGAGAAAGAAAAGAATAATGTACACACCAAGAGAAATCAACTAAATTTTTTAAAAAAAATCTAAATCAATCTTCTATATTGTGAACAATATAATTAATAAAGTACATAAAACGCATGTCATTCCCACTAGAATACGTAAGTCAAACCGTGGGTAATTTTTACATGGAGGTTATTAAAATCAGAGGTCCAATAATTTAGACTGGTTTGCTCATTATGCTAAGTCTGATAACCAAGCTATGATAACCCCACTTGTGACCCAAAGCATGTTCATAATGTTGCCTGCCCATCATTGAAACATGTCTGTTTGCAGACATATATGACACTACATTACAGTTATTTTGGCCCAATGATACTTGCACAACTAGAATATTTTAAAGTTATTAGTAAGTAATGAAGCAAGATTGCTTAGAATGATTTAGGAAGAACTGTAATACAATAAATTGAAACACAAAATAAGTACCTGATAATAGAAATAAAATAGATTTCTTTTCATAGTTTAAATCAATATTTTTCAATTCTGGCAACTTTAAGATGTGTGGACTTCAACTTCAGCTATGCTGGCTAATGAACTGAAAATAAATTAACAGTATTAAAAAATGTTTCTATATTATGTGAAACAGGATTGACACTGGATATTTTTCTATATAGATTGAACATTTATAGGAACCACAGCCCATCTGATTTTAGCAAATTTATAATTATGGAAGGAGAAGATTAGAGAATAAGCAGGTAAAAAGTCTGAATATGTGCTATAAACAACATAAACAACTGAGCTCTTTAAGATGGCTTGTATTGTTAATAATATTTAATAATAATAGTTTTAATAGAAGCAGCAGCAGCAGCAGCAGCAGTAGTAGTAGTAGTAGTAGTAGTAGTAAGAATATGAACATTCAAACACTGCAGCCTTGTTCATTTGTAGTAGGATACTAGAGAGACAAGGGGGAAATATGACTTGCCTGAGATTTAAATATATCATGAAGTGGAAAGACAGATCAGTTAAATTTCATTATTGGCTTGCTCTATTTTCATTCAGCACCACAGGCAAAATTTATGCTTGGCTCAGTTTCTACAGAAGTTAAATTTGGATCAGTCAACCATTCAAAAACCTACCTGATGAAAAGTTAGGGAAATCTATATAAATAAAAATGTAACGGTAGTTTGTTCAAAATAGCTAATCTCCGAAAGTTCCTCACCAATTGCTTTGAAATTTTGACACAACATTGCATTCGAATACATGCATGTTTTTATATATGTATATTACATAGATGTCATACCTGTGACAGGTAAAAACATGTTTTTTGTAAAAACATGCTTTTTTGAAAACCAGCACCATCTGTTGGACAGCAAAAGCAACACACGCTATACTAAATATTTCACGCTTCCATTTCAATGTTTCCAATTGCATTGTTATATTGAATTTTCATAGATTTTGATTTATTTTCATTTTGATTTAATTATTTCATGTGACATTGCGTTGGAATTAAGCTGTGTCATTTACCATAGCATTCATTTAATGAGTATAGTATATTCGGAACAGTTCGGCCTCTCTCCAGCTTCATCCCAATGGTCCCTTTATATGTGTGGCTGGGCTGCAGCCACACCCTTTCCCCTTTCCGCCCCTCCTCTAACAAGCTTCGGCCATTTCCGCCAAAGGGAGCCGAAGTCCTTCAGCTGAAGCCCTTCAGCCTCCCCTCTCCTTCCGCTCGGCCTTTTCTATCTGTGGCGGGGTGCCACCTGCGCCATTCCTCGGCCACCTCTCCCCACCCTTAAGCTGGCCTCCCCCCGGCCAGCCCAGCGGAGTTACAGAGGAGGCAGAGGTGGAGCGTCTCCTCAGCCCAGGTGGCCGCATGCGCTTTCCACCCCCCCTCACAGTGAGCCACCTACGGCCTCAGCAAGGCGGCTCTGACAGGGCAGCGGCGGCGGTGTCAGCCTGAGGTGCAGCAGGACTGGGGCAGCCCCTGGTTGCCCCATGAGGGGGCACACTGAGGACTTCTCCTCCTCCAAGATCCTGGATGTCTCACTCTCCCGGGCCACCGACTTGGGGGAACCCGAGTGCAGCTCCTCCGAGGAGATGCTCAACAACTTCCATGAGGCCGACAGCCCCAGTGCCATCTCCTCCAACCAGCCTCGCCTGGCCCTGCATCCCCAAGTCCTGACCAACAGCAGCACCCAACCGCCGCCCCACTATGCCCAAACTGGGCCACAGCAACGCTGGCCGGGTACAGCTAGTAACCAATTAACATACTGTATATGATTATTAAGTCACAGGGAATTACAGCCATGAGGTAATTTTTGGTTAGTTTAAAGAAGAAACAAGTCCCATGAAATAAGGCAATCATGGAATTAGAAAGCTCCAGCCATAAAGCAATGGGTTAATAAATAAAACAAAGTTTGGGATTTGTGTAATTAGAAGGGATTGCATTAATAATGTGTTTCAGATCATTTGATCTGAAATGAAAGGGGATAAGAGAGCACTTTCAAAAATAAAAAGCATGACTTATGTGGGCAGCTAAACTGGTTCTCTTGCCTTAAAGGCATTGCGGTTAGATGTTAAATTCACAATTATTTGTCTTTATCTGGTGTGAAAGGGTGGAGATTCCCTAACTCGATTCTCAAATAAGGAGATGTATTTAATAATCTAAATATCAGATCATCTTCTGTGTTCAGGACCTCAAAGAAGGAGCAACCTCAGAATACCTATTTGATTTTGATTCTTCTTTTATTATTGTTTACAAACAATCCAATGCTATGAACATACCTAATACTCCTTTCTCCTCCTATTTTTCCCTACAAAAATAACCTTATAAGTGTTTTGGCTCACCAGTAGCCAGCAGAGCTGGTAGCAGATTTGGACAGTGAGGAGGTTGGGGAGGAACATGGGCCAGTCCTGGAGTCTGGGGAAGTCTCTGATGAGGGCTCTGTGAGGCAGAGAGGGGGCCAGAGACATATGCCAGTTATCAGCTGCCTTCAGAGTCAGACAGCAGTGAGGCAGATGAATAGCTGGAGCCTGTTCCCAGGGTGCGCATGCGCAGAGTTGCCAGACGAAGGGAACAGCTAAAGAAGAGTGGTTGACTGGAGAGTAAGGAGACAGGTGGATAATGAATGGCCCCCTCCCAGAGGAAATAATAGAGGAGCAAAAGGGGAGTGGAATTTGCAGGAGACAATTAATTCGCTTAATTAATTGGTTTGCAACTCTCCGAGACTCTTGCCAAGTTTTGCAGATATCGGCCTGGCAGCTCTCCATGCCAGATAAAGTCTGTGACTGTAAATCCTCCCTTGAAAGACTTTGCTAGATGTGAATGAGCAGAATTCACAGTAAATTAATAAAAGGGTTTTTTGTCAGGACAAGGATTTTGCTTCATGCTCTTGGGAAGCCTAGGTCAGAACAATAAGATGAGTTGGCTGAGAGAGAGTGACTCACCTAGAGTCACTCATCTTGATCCCTATATTAAAGCATGTCTGTGATCTTGTATGGCTACTTGATTACCTCGGATTGCCAGTTTGTTATAATTGTTGTCAATCCTCTGGATTTAGTTCTAGCTGTTTCAGGAAAGCAAGTGGCAAAAGAACCTGCTCCTGTCATTTATCCCTGCTCTGCAAAAGATATCTGGGCTTGGGGTAATCTATAAACAATTATTAAATACAGGGATAGGATTCTTTGATTTAACCTGGATCCTTATTTATTTCCTTCATTAGTCTGATACACATGAAAAGGCAAGTTGGGAATCATCCATTTCCTCAAAGAATGGAAAGTTTCTGAAAGTATCTGAAGCCTTTTATAGAGCAAAGTGACTTCCTTAGACTCCAATTCTTAAGAATATCTGCTAAACCTTGCTTTTCATTTCTATTTCTATTTTTTTTAAAGATTTTTAAAATTATGAACAGCAAGAAACAGGCATGCTGAAAATCAAAACAGATGCATCTAGCATATCTCTTTCCAAGAATTATAGTAGTTTCATTAATCTTGTAGGCATTCCTAGGAAATTAAAATGGTAGACTTTTGCAAGCAATGCTTGTATAGCATTATAGAACCCTAATGTTGAAAGTGCTCATTAAGGGCATCACCCTACACCCACTCTCCCCCAAGGGCAGGTAGCTATGTTAAGGCATACACAAATGTTTCTGCTTCAAGAAGGAGAATTCACCATCTCCTTAAATGTTTTGAAATAGCCATCTACCCAGATAAAACAATTGTTGGAAGAAATATCCATCTGATTCCGTTCCAAATGGGGAGAAAGACACTGGAAACATGGAGGCTGATTGGAAAGATGGTTTAATGGTAAAGCAGAACCGCCAAGCATGTGTGATAGGAATCACCTGTTCCTATGGCAAGGGTATGCATTTTATTGATTGCTGTCAGACTCCCATGAGGCTATGCAGGGGTTATAGCTGATTTTTGTAGGTTATCTGAGTCAAGCTTGGTTGAACCTTGGGCTGATGCAATGAAGTGGCTTTGTTGTGCAGTTCCTATTGCGGCTGAATGGCTTTGTCCTGAAGAATAATCCCATCATCCTGGAGCTGAAGGTCTTCTGTTTTGTAGATAGGCTGACCAAGTCATTCGCAATTGGCACCAAATATCTGCTGGGAGCAGGGAGCTGAAACTCTGTGTTTCTGTCTTTAGAAACATGTTTCTCCTTTAGGAAAAATACAATATTCTGCTTTTTTTAATATTCCTTAAAATATTTCATTCTTATAAGAGGGTTGGGTGCTAACTTTCTACACAGTCATCTTCTAAATTCCACCTAGAATTCCAAACATGCCTACCAGCTCAAAATGGTTGCCTGCCCATTGTAAATTTTTCATACAATTCCTAAAATTTGTCACTATTTCCAGCTTATGTCCTTTCTGCCCTTTAGTGGCAAGCATTAAAGCACACCATCACCTCAAGATCTGTTTTCTCCCCTCTGCGCATAAATAATTCAACAATACAGAGACCCCGATATGTGTGTAGATGTTACAGGTAATCCTGGATTTACAACCACAAACGAACCCAAAATTTCTGTGGCTAAGCAAGGCAATTGTTCAATTGTGCTCTGTTTTACGACCTTCCTTGCCACCGCTGTTAAGTGAATAACTGCAGTTGTTAAGACATTAACACACTTTAAGAGAATCTGGCTCCCCCATTAACTTTGCTTGTTAGAAAGTCATAAAAGGTAATCATATGACCCCAGACTACTGCAACGGTCATAAATATGAACCAGGTGCCAAGCATCCAAATTTTGATCACATGACCATGGAGAGGCTGCAATGGTCATAAGTGTGAAAAACAATCATGTCACTTTTTCAGTGGTGTTGTAACTTCTAAGGGTCACTGAATGAACTGTTGTAATTTAAGGATTACCTCTACTTCAGCGCAACAATGAAAGGCTGCATTGGCTCAATTGCTTTAAGACAAGAAGATTCACAGGGTTTAGTCCATGGACATATGCAAATATATCATTTGGTAATGGTTAGGAGGGAGCCATGAATTAAAAATTGTAATTATCTGTGTATATGCAACTTGAGGCAAGGTTCAATAAGGCAAAACAAATGAGCTTTCTTTAGAAATTCAAGAAAATAATCAATGTAGATTGCTAAAACTTCTATAAATGGAGGATGAATGAATAAAGAATGTGTTGAATACTTCCATGCTGGGAATATTCTTCTCCCTTTCACAGCAATTCCTTTCAAAGCCTTAAGACTCAGATCATACAGCTTCTGTGGAAACTTTCTAGGCTCCCATCCATTCTAAAGATGGCTGAATAAACAGAAATCAAACCAAGAATCTGTTTAATCTTTGTTTGCTTACCATTTCAAATATTCTTTCAGATTTGAAAGCAGTCGCTTTTCTTTTTTGAAAATGTTTTCTTTTAAAGTGCCAGGTGTCTCAAATGCTTTGATGAATGCCTCTTGTCTTAAAACTGCAAGTAAACAAAAAACAGGGCCAAATGAAACATTAAGATGCACGTAAACGGACTGGATTATCTACTGAGCACTTTCCTGAGCATGCACAGTGAGGTGACTGTAATCCATAATCTGCATGAAATAGTTCAGAAGAAATATTCTCTACAACTTTATAATTTGAAGGCAGCTTCATCCAGTGTTGCTGAGTGTGGGGTAAATAGATCATTCATGATGATTCTGCATAGGATCTTCTAAAGCGGGGAGTTATATGTAATCTTTGAGAAACATGTTGCTAGGTTTCCATATGGACCTTCAGAGGTGAGCTGCTATGTGGTTGCACGGGTTCGGGCGAACTCTTAGCTTTGATCACTGGCTGGGTCCACCCACCTTGTAATAAGCTATCCATTTATAACTAATTTTCTTATTCCCTCCACCCTCACTGCCCAGCTGAGTTTCATGCTGCCCTTGCTTTACTCACAGTAGCTGTCTGAGTTGATTACGGGGAACCGTTGCCCCCATCTTGAATGGTATGACTGTCGTGTGTTTTAAATTATGCATTGTTTTGCGTCGTTTTTAATTTTGTCTGTATCACCCCTTCCCTGGTTTGAGTTGTGAGCCGCCCTGAGTCCCCTTCGGGGGAAAAGGGCGGCATATAAATAAAATAAACATTCAAACATTCAACATTATTTGAAGCTCTGTTTCACTCCCAAAGGGGGTGCGTTTGAGCAAAGCTAGCGCATGCACGCACACTCATAACCAACGAACCGCTTGTGAACCTAAGTGCAGCCCACCTCTGTGGATCTTGATATGATATGGAGACATCTTTTGGAGTACATGTATAGCTTTTTTCATTACTCATGAAGAACATCTGGCCTGCACAGGTGATTCTGCAGGAGATCCTCCTCTTGCTCCATGATTAGTAGTTAAGGATCTTAATTCAACTTTCCCTTGATTTATGCTTGTCTCCTTTTCTTGTTTAATGGAGCAATCTCACTTAAAGAGCTTGGCAATGATCCAAACATCAAGGTATAACTATTTATATGCAGGGGTGTGTCACCTGCACACAGAGATAGAATGTGTTGATTATTATCCCATTTTGTAAACTTGTTTTGATATCATCAAGGTCCTATATTAAGTTAATTTGCTCTTCCTGAGAAGGGATAATAAGGAATTGCGTAGAATCAAATTTATCTGCCTCCTTCAGCCAGATGCATTTTGTTTATAAAGAATATTATGCAGAGCAATGTTTTCAGAAATGGGCTTGGATATATTCTCCAGTTTTGCCTTGGCAAGCTTCCCAAGAGTCAGAGGTACAATATTTTTAAATACTCTAGTTGGCACAGTTCCAATGCTGTGTAGAAAATCTTGAGTCTTAGAGCATTTCAGGGTAAAACTAGTTGTTGATATGACAACACAAATGTCTTACAGCCGTGAGGGTGAACTTATGGCACGTGTGCCAGAGGTGACATGCAGAGCTCTCTCTGTGGGCATGTGCAGTGTCTCCAGCTGCTCTTCTGGTTTCTGGCGCATGCATGCATGCATGCCAGCCAGTTGGTCTTTGCGCACGCTGGAGCACCGGAAACACAAACACCAGCTGGGCATGTGCAATATATGGAATTCAACTGAAGAAAGTTGTGTTACATATAGAAATCACCCATATAAATACTGCAATTAAAGATAGAATACGAAAAAAAAGTCATTCTGAAATCTCTGTCATAGTCATTACAGTAAAGTGTAAAGCAACAGAACCCAACTAAGGGGGATAACATTGCTTCCATACTGCCAAGGCTGTAAGTCAGTGATGGCGAATCTTTTTGGCACCAAGTGCCTAAACTGGAATGCGTATGCCGGAGCACCAGAAACCCAAAGACCAGCTGGAACTTAAACAGTATTTATGTGGATCATTTCTATATGTAACACAACTTTCTTCAGTGGAAGTCCATAAATTGCACATGGTCCTTTAGTACTAAACTTTGAATTTTGCTTATCAACTGTACATAGTACTTAAGGTAAAGGTAAAGGTTCCCCTTGCACACATGTGCTAGTCATTCCCGACTCTAGGGGACGGTGCTCATCTCTGTTTCAAAGCCAAAGAGCCAGCTCTGTCTGAAGACTTCTCCATGAATCATGTGGCCGGCATGATTCAATGCCAAAGGCACAGGGAGCACTGTTGCCATCTCACCAAAGGTGGTTCCTATTTTTCTACTTGCATTTTACATGCTTTCAAACTGCTAGGTTGGCAGAAGCTGGGACAAGTAAAGCAGCGCTAGGGATTCGAACTGCCGAACTGCTGACCTTTCTGATCGACAAGCTCAGCGTCTTAGCCACTGAGCCACCGCACCCCCCTCATATAGTGCTTACACTCCTAGAAATACTTTTCTCTCCTGTGTTGCTATTCTCACCAGCTTCCTGATTCATAATTTAAACAATCAAATTAAAAGTAAATTGGCATAGAAAGTAGTTAAAAGGTCCGTGGAGATATTTGAGTCCAAATTTCTCACCAAGGAAGATTACCTCAGACAAACCCTGACAAATGGCTGCCCAACTTTTGCTTGAAAAGTTCCAGTGATTGAATTCCCAATTCAGGGACTGTTTAATACTCTCATGGTCAGGACATTTGTCCTTGAGTTTCGATCTCCATTTATAAAACTTCCATCCATTGGTTCTTTTGCTCTCTTTGCGCAATTCTAGCTGCTGTTAAAACAATCAAATATTTCAAATCTTTGTTATATATTTCTGGTATAATTCCCAATAAAAAAAAAATTCTGGTTTAAAGTCTATGTGTTTTTGTATCATTTTCTCCAACCACGTGTGGATTTTAGTCCAGTATCTTTTAGCTTCAATGCAAGTACACCACATATGGTAATATGAACCCGGTGTCGGATGACATTTCCAACACTTTTCGGACTTGTTCTTGAACATTCTTGCCTTTCTTTATTTCGATAGAATCTGTCAGTTCTCCATTTATCATTATCTTTGCTGTTTGTTTGTGGTAAATGGTTTGTTTTGGTTTGGTAGATTTCTTACCAAAATTCATCTGTTCCAGTTGTAAAAACATAAATCACCAATTCACATTATCAAATGCTTTATGTGCATCTAAAAACATCAAAGCCGTTTGTTTTTCGGGGTGTGCCTCATAATGCTCCAAAGTGTCCAAAATTATTCCCATATTCTCATCTCAGCGAAGCGGTAGAAGTGATGTGCCAGTGCCTGGAGGCTGTCAGGGTCTGGATGGGAACGAACAAGCTTGCACTCAATCCCGACAAGACTGAGTGGCTATTGATGCTCCCTCCCAAGGATGGTCCAGCTATTTCATCTCTTAGCCTGGGGGGTGAAACTATATGCCCCTCAGAGAGGGTTCGCAATTTGGGAGTCCTCCTGGATCCGCAGCTGACGCTAGAACATCATTTGTCAGCTATGACCAGGGGGGCCTTTGCCCAGGTTCGCCTGGTGCACCAATTGCGACCCTATCTGGACCGGGAGGCCCTTCAGATGGTCACTCACGCCCTCATCACCTCAAGACTGGATTACTGTAACACGCTCTACATGGGGCTGCCCTTGAAGAGTGTTTGAAGACTCCAGTTAGTCCAGAACGCAGCCGCGCAAGCGATAGTGGGCATACCCACGTTACACCTATCCTCCGCGAGCTGCACTGGCTTCCCATTGGTCTCCTGACATGCTTCAAGGTGCTAGTCATTACTTTTAAAGCCCTACATGGTATAGGACCTGGCTACCTGAGAGACCGCCTCCTGCCATTTACCTCCCAGAGATCTATAAGATCTCACAGACTAGGCCTCCTCTGGATTCCATCTGCTGGTCAATGTCGGCTGGCGACTCCCCGGGGGAGGGCCTTCTCTGTATCTGCTCCGGCCCTATGGAATGATCTTCCCGTGGAGATCCGGACCCTTACTACCCTTCTGGTCTTCCGCAAAGCGACCAAGACCTGGCTGTTCCGGCAGGCCTGGGGCTGTTGATTCATCCAGCCCCATCCTAAGTTATGAATGTTGTGGAATTTTAATGTTGTGTTTTATTTTTTGTATGTTCCCCCCTTCCTTTTTATTTGTAAGCCGCCCTGAGTCTCTTGAGAGTGGGCGGCATACAAACTCCATAAATAAATAAATAATAAATAAATAAATATTATCTTTAATTTGTCTCTTTGGTAAAAAGCCATTTTGATCAGGGTGAATAAAACTGTTTAAGTATTTTTTAAGTCGTTCTGCTAATATCGAAGCAAATAACTTATAATCTGAGTTTAACAAGGAGATGGGTCTGTAGTTCTTAGTTTGTGATAGATCAGCCTCCTCTTTTGGCAGAAGTGTAATATATGCTTCTGACCATGATTTGGGTATCCTGCGCTCTGACATCACCTCATTCATAACTTCTAATAGTGGAAGGGACAACAATTCCTGGAGTGTCTTGTAAAATTCCACTGGCAATCTGTCCGGGCCTGGGGCCTTTCCACTATTTTGTTTTTTAAGTGCTTCTGTTAACTCCATCATAGTTATTTTGCCTTCTAATATTGTTTCACTTTCTTTAGGTATCTGGGAAAGGTTGGCTTCCTGTAGATATTGTTTAACTCCCCCCTTCTTCTGTATTCTGTTGTTCATACAGCTTACCATAGTAGTCTTGTATAATTTTCTTCTTCTCAGCATTTCCATAACAAATTTGCCCTTGATCATCTCTTAGTTGCAATATTTTCTTTGATTCTCTATCTTTTTTTCAATTTATATGCCAACCATCTATCTGGTTTGTTTGCATTTTCGAAGTAATTCTGTTTATCATCTCTAATTTTTTTGTGCTAATTCCTCCTTTTCCAGTAGGTCCATTTTGTGCTTATTTATGTCCATTTTTATTTTAATGTCCTTTTTTTGTGGGAATTTCTGGACCTCTTTTTCAAGAGCCTTATAGTCATTCTCTAAACCTTTAAAAGTTTGTCTTTACTTTATATTTCTCTTTCTTGTATAGTCTATTATCAAGCCTCTGGTGTAGGCCTTCATTGTATCCCAAAGGTTTTGCATCAATGTGTCTTCTTTTCTATTTTCTTTGAAGAAGAAAGCCAATTCTTTTTCCATTTTCTGTACAAAATCCTTCTCTTTTAATATAGTATTACTTAATGTCCATCTAGGCCTTTTCCTTTGTCCTTTCCATTTAATTGTAATTGGATTGTGATCTGCCCAGGTACTTGTTTCAATCTCAATTTCCTGTACGTTACATGTCAATTCCATTGTAGCCCATATCATGTCAATTCTGGAACATGATAAATGTCTATTTGGATAAAAAGTATATTGGTTTTTTTGTAGAATTTCTTTCTCTCCAGTCATCTGTTAAGTTTATTTCATCTGTCATTTTAAAAAAGGATTTGGGGAGTGGTTTTCTATTTAGCTTTGTTGTTTTTTGTGCTTATCTTCTCTTGGGACATCTTTAACACATCTGTCAGAATTTCTGATATTATTTGTGCCACGTTCTCTCCTTTTTCTTCTTCTATATT
The DNA here is from genome assembly GCF_051295495.1 of Thamnophis sirtalis. Lineage (NCBI taxonomy): Eukaryota > Metazoa > Chordata > Lepidosauria > Squamata > Natricidae > Thamnophis > Thamnophis sirtalis. Next base: position 45,749,679 of record NW_028261383.1, on the reverse strand, counting down.
TTGAAATCTTAAGAAAAATTTTGACCAATCCGTCTCCCATCCCAATATTCCGCTGTTATCTTTTTCCACTATACTCAATCTACTGTCAATGTCCTCAATTTTCTTCTCTCTTTGTTCATCATTTTCTTCAATTTTTGTAGTCTATCCTCATATTTCATCATCACTTATTGAATATTTTCATTTTTTTCTCTATTTTCTCTATCTTTTGCACTATATTTTCTGTTCATTGTTCTATCATCTCAATTCTCTTTTCCATATTCTCTACTCTCTTTTCAACAGTTTCTAATCTCTTTTCAATGCTCTTTGCTCTTATTTGTAGTTTTTGTATTCCTTGCATAATCGCCTCTAATGTTACCCCCTTGTCTTTTTCCTGATGAAGCATCGTCTCTATTGATCTTTGTCCTCATGCAGATAAAGAAGAGGAGGTTGTTGTTGCAGAGCCAATGGTTGTTATTTTTTTGCTCATCTTCAAATTCTTCTGTATTTTAGTCCACCTAATATGAGGTGCAATTGTAATCCCAAGTGACCATGGGGAGGTAAAAAACAACAACAATAAAAGGTGTTAAGGGGCAACAGAAAAAGCCAAAGAAAAAAAAGGAATATACAATAATAAAAAACCAGGAAAAGTAAAAATCTTTAATCTCTTATATGCCCTTATCCAATTGGTTCCAATTAGGAAGGAAAAAAAGGAAAAAAACAAAAATGAGCAAAAGGAACAATCCCAAAATAAAAATTGAAATATGAAAATGCAAAAATTATGAAAAGGAAAAAGAAAAAAGAAGTGTTTACGTTCTCCCATAGTCCAATTCAATTGAAACAAGATAACAGATGACTCAGAAAAAAAAATGAAAAGAAAAAGGAGACAGAAAGAAGTCACAGCTTCCATAACAGGGAAAAGGTCAAGGTCGTCCCCCCCAGTAAGTGCATTTTATACTCCCAAAAATACGGTACATGAATAAATAAAATTGACTCCCTGCCCATGAAGAGCAAGCAACCTGAGTGTTAGTTCATCCCATTCTGTGCACAACATGTTACAGAATGTATTCAGCATCCAGATGCCCCAGTCATCCTTCATATCCTTTATATCACAGGTTATATTAGACTTTTATGCCACCATTTTCTTTGGTCAACTCAACACAGTTTATTTCCTCAATACTCCCACTTCTATTTTCCCCAGCCCAGCAATCCTATGAGGAGGGTTGGATTGAGAGAGTGTGACTGGCCCACAGTCACTCAGCTGGCCTCTGTGCTAAGGGAGGACTAAAAATTAAACTGACATTCATATTTTCTTCTCTCTCTCTCTCTCTCTCTCTCTCTCTCTCTCTCTCTCTCTCTCTCTCTCTCTCTCTCCCTCCCTCCCTCCCTCCCTCCCTCCCTTCCCCCCTCTCTCTCCTTTGTCCTGGTATTTCCCCCCCCCATGATTTTGAAGCTTTTTCTGTCAAATTATTGAAGATGTGGAGTATTTTAAAAAAGCTATTAACTATTATTTCTCTTTCCATAGATTTCGTTCTGAATGACTTAATCCCTATTCTGCATAGGACTTCCTAAGGGGGGAGTTATATGTAACCTTTGAGAAACATGTTGCTAAGTTTCCACATGGATCTTGTTATAATATGATATGGAGATGAAAAAGTAGGGTTGACTGCCTAGAAAAAAAATATTCTCATGCTTTAAAGCAACCTGATTCTGTGGTTAACAAAGGGAGTTTGGCAAGAACCCCGTGTTTTGGAACTAACACAAGATTAGGCACACAGTCCAATTTCTACACAATCCAGTTAAGCTGATGGGTAGAGAGGGAAAAAAACCACATTCAATTAGAAGACTTGTTGTGCTTTGCAAAGCCTTAAACATCTGCCTGGTGTGAGGCTTATTTCCCTTTGTTCTGTCTGAAGATGAATTGCTGGATTAGTTCCACTCCAAAAGTTCAATGCATAACTAAACATACCTATGATGACTTGAGGATATCCATTCAGTAGGGAACTTTGCAACTTAATAGTGAATGGGAATAAAAGGAACTCCCTTGTGACTGCGGTGCACCCATGTGTAAAATCTTGAGCTGTCATTTCAGCAGCATGTCAGTGTGTCAGCAGCAAACCTGCTTCTGGTAAGCTGAAATGATAGAAGGAGCCATACTTCTTGCAAAGGAGTTTCAAACAATATAACAATTGGAGGGCTTTTTTTTCTTTTTGGCAGATATTGGCTTTGCAAAATGTTTTGCATTTGTGTGAATTTTGTTTTGGACAAGGCATCCCAGTTGGGAAAAGTTGACAGAAACCAAACATTGAGTTAGTTATCAGTGAAAAGATTTAGTTAATGTTTAGTTAAATTATATTTTAATCTTATTTAGTTTTAATTTTTTAGAGTTTCATATAACCACTTTTATACATGTGCTATTTTATTTGATTACTAGCCAATAACCCAGCATTGCCCGGGTATTTATTTATAGGAGGAAAATGTCCAGATCAAATGTAATGCCTAATGTTGGAATTTCCCCCTTACCAGAGGGAGCCCCTTTGTGGAGTACTGTGATGCTGTTACCATGTCAACTCCACTGAGCTGTGCAGTAGAAGCCAGTATGGCACAACAGGCTGTATCGTAACAAAACACACACCCTGAGAAGTATTAGGGATGTATTCCCCCCACCACAGTATTTTTCTCCAGAATGTAAGTCAAATACAGCACAAATACAACATATATATATATATATATATATGTATGTATGTATGTATGTATGTATGTATGTATGTATGTATGTATCTATGTATCTATGTATCTATGTATCTATGTATCTATGTATCTATGTATCTATGTATGTATATTGCAGACTCATTTCTGGGGAGATGGATAGCTATATAAATTTAATATTTTTATTATTATAAAAAGCCAATATCAGCTAAGGAACTGGAGATTGTGATTTCACATTGTTATATATATATATATATAGTAATGTTGTATGCATGTTTTTAAATGTGTTCTTATTTACCTTTTGTATAACCTTCTCTTTCCTTTAAGAAGATTTCAGTGCAGGTCTTACTGTATGCAAATATTCCAATCCAAAACGAATAAAAATATCAAATTCATAAAACATTTCTTATCCCCATGGCAGAAAAATCAATAGACTGTAAATCTACTTTGGAAAGAACTTCAGTTAAATACTTCACATGCACCCGGAAAGTTCTCTAGCCAACTTACATTACACTTATTTTAAAGTAATTATATGGAGGATCATGTTTTACAGGTAGTTCTTGACCATTTGTTTAGAAACCTTTCAAATTTACAACAGAGCTGAAAAAGGGGGACTTACAACTGGTCCTCACACGTATGATTAGCATGGCCACTTATACTTACAGCCTGGTCACATGATCAAAATTTAGGTGCATGGCAATCAGCACATATTTACAATGGTTGCAACATCCTGGGGTCACACAATCACCTTTTGCGACCATTTCCAGCCAGCTTGTGACAAGCAAAATCAATGGGGAAGCCAATAGATCACGGATTGCCTAGTTTGGAGATCCTCAATGTTTTCAGTTTTGCATACCAGCGCGAGGGAGGGAGAAGGCATGGTTATGCATGAGTGGTGGGCAAGCATGTGCCCATGCAGCTCTATTTGCATAAATGGAGGGCTTCTGTGGCCCAATCCTGGGCTGCAGCTCGGGGATTGTTGACCCCTGCTCGAGTTGGTGCTATCTAACCACTCCTACTAAATTACAAATATTTTGATAACATTGAACCGTAATCTCTATCCACCAGAGTGTCTTTTTTCCCCCTTGGCTGGCAGAGAATGAGTCAAGAACAATATCTTCCACATAATAGCATTCAGGTAACTAATCACTGACTAACCATGAAAGAGTTTCTGTCACAACATACAGTACATGAATAGGAACATGCTATTAGCTTTATTGTGGGCTGATAGGCAAATGTCAAGTTTTTATAGCAGCTTATGTATAGTACAATGCATGTACTGCATGCAGAATATATCATGAACAAATGTCATTTAGAAGAGTATTATTCATATATATATATATATATATATATATATATATATATATATATATATATATATATATATATATATATATATATATATATACTGTATGTGTGTGTATGTATGTATGTATGTATGTATGTATATATATATATTGTGTGTGTATGTGTATGTGTATGTATATATATATATATGATTGCAACTGGGAATGACAAAATCTCATAATGAAAACATTATTTAGGAATGACACTTCATGACTGGGAAATGGGTTTTGGGGTTTTAATGTCTTCTCCATTGAGCAGAAAGCTCTTGAATTTCTCGGCTTCAGAATAAATGAAGAGGCTTTCTGAAAGCCCAGTGAAACCCACAAAGAAAAAAGGAGGAAAGCAAAGGACTGAAGCTAGAATCGGAATCATGGAAAATGCATCTCAGAAGCACTGGGAATTGTTTAAAAAAATACCCTTTGATTAGAATAGCAACAAAAATGCTAATCTGCAATTTAAGAGGAAAGCTTCCAAAGTAGCTCACAAATAGCATGAATTATTCAGAGGCAGGTTATTATTTTTCCTCTGTTATTTTGCATATGATTGAAGCTTCAAACCTGGCGCAAATGCACAAATTCAGCTTAGTGCCAAAGTGGGAAGAGAGACATGTAAGAGTCTCTAGCATGGATTTTCAATTCTCTTTAGTCCCAATAAACTAAGGTAGTTTGACCTTCTGTGAGCTGCTCCACTTCGACTCTAATTGGCGCTTGCTTTGATTTATGCAGCTGTAACATAAGTCTCTTTTTGTATTTAGGGTGAATTAATCCAGCATCAGGGAAAAGCAATAATGAGGGACAGAGTCATATTAACTTTCTCAAATCACTCTCCACCACCAGATTCCAAATGAGGCTGAGGCGAACCAGATTTAGTGCAGCCTTCCCCTATCGGACATATTGAAGCTACAACTTCCAGAATTCCCAGCCCAGGTGAAACAAGTGAGTCTTGTTGAGTCTTTGTGCATGAAGGAGGCATCTCTAGAACTAGAAGGGTCATTATAGGACTGTGCAATGTTTGAGGAATGCAAAAAAACCTCAAACAATTACATCTTGCATGACATTTTGCATTATAATAATACATACTGTAGGTCAGCCCTTCAAGGTAGGCTATGCCCCAAAAAATCAGACTCAAGAAATACTAGAACTCTATTTTATTGGTATAGACTGAATAACAGAATCTTGAAAGACTGACAGCAATTTCTCTTCCCTCAAGGTAGGTCAACCTTAAATTTCTCAAACTTTCTTTTCCTAGGCTGAGCTCATGTTTTATTAAGAGTTGTCATTTACCTTCTTCAGGGTCTCTGTGCTCCTAATGCTACTGGGGCAGAGATTATTTAACTTGGGAATGCGAGCTCTTTAAGAATGTGTGACAGAATCATACAAAAAGCTTTGGCTCCTTTGTGGATATTTTTGTGGAAACCTGGAATGTGTAATGCATTGTGGCTGATTGTACAGATTCTTTCAGTAGATAGCCATATCAGACTTTTATGGGCCTTGCATCCAATTATCCAAAAGGCAGAAGAAGAGGAGAACTTCCAACCATCATGTGTAAGAGAGTTATTGCTGCACATCTGGTGGAGTCCGGATTGTAAAATGTAATTTTTGTGCTCAATATTCAGTGCCACTATCCTAATTAAGTATGATGGATCCAGGCTGACACACAAACACCTGACCTATAGGAAAAACCCTAGCTTTACAAAATCCTAACAATCAAGGCAGAGCTTCTCAGATTGAGTTATTTGTATTGAGAAGATGTGGAGATGTAGCTAACTTTTTCTAGATTCTCTCTTTTGGAATCTCTCACTCCACAGAGCATGTAGTAACAGTTGACTGATTTCCAATCTTGGCTCTTATGAAGAAATCCAGAAGACAGATAAGGTAGATAGATGTACTGTACCAGCTTTTCAGCCTGGAGATCATCCTGGATTAATAATTACTTAATTAAATATTGTTAATTTAATTAACATATTGTTGTTCTTCTTATACTCTTGCTGATTCCTTGAATACCTTCTCCTGTTACTTTTCATGAGCCCTTTTAGAAATAGACCACATTTCCAGTATAATCTGTATACATGCAATCTGTCCCATTTGTAACCTTCATATGCATAACAAGCCAGTTTCAACCTCCCTTACCCTTCTCCCCACCTCATGTCACCCAGTTTAACTCCTGTATCAGTCTAACCATTCTGTACATCTAATGAAGTGATCTGCAGCTTAGGTCAGGGTAACTTCAGGATTGATACTTAGCCCTTTAACAAAATTTGTTAGATTGAAAAAGTCCTACCAAATTCCTCTTTTTTTTTACTACAACAGGCTAATACTCTCTCCTTCCTTGTCTACATTTCAGTGGTGGGTTTCAGAATTTTTTAGAACCTCTTCTGTAGGTGTGGCCTGCTTTGTGGAGTGGCTTGCTGGCCATATGACAAGGTGGGAGTGGCTTGCCAGCCATGTGACCAGGTGGGAGTGGCTTGCTAGCCATGTGATTGGGTGGGCATGGCCAACTTGTAAAATGTGGTGAAACTCACTTAACAATGCTCTTGCTTAGCAACCAAAATGTTGGCTCAGAAACTCTGGCATTTGAAGCACACAAGTCTTAAAGCTGTCAAGTTACAAGACCCTTGCACCCCTAACCCTTTAGAAAAAAAACCCCAGTGGTGTTCAAACTTGACAGCTTTAAGACTTGTGGACTTCAACTCCCAGAATTCCTCCTCCAGTCATGTTGGCTGAGGAACTCTGGCACTGAAGTGTGCAACTCTTAAAGCTGTCAAGTTACAAGACCCTTGCACCCCTAACCCTTTAGAAAAAAAACCCAGGGTTGTTCAAACTTGACAGTTTTAAGACTTGTAGACAACTCCCAGAATTCCTCCTCTTCGCTCTTCATCTTGAGGATGGGGGGATGGATGGGGGAAGGGAGCTGGAACCAGTTCTAAATGGCACTGTAGATTTGTGGAACCTCTTCTATAGAAGAAGTTAGAACTGGCAGGAACCCACCCCTGCTACATTTCCAAGAAAGAGTGATCTTCTAAATAACAAACCCAATCAAAACAAACTCAATCCTCATGGCCATGTGGTCAGTAAAATTAATTTATTAAACATGTAAACTCAATAACAATTGATAACATCCATCATAATATTTTGTATAAGCATGAATACGATACCTCTAGAGAATTTCAGATCCTGGATTTAAAAGACTTACTACCCTCCCACCCATTTACATTATCTCAGAAACAGACAATTAATGTTTCACGGTTTTCACACTTCTGACCCTTTATTGCCCTTACCTGAAGCCCTTCCAATTTGCATTTTTTAAAAGTTGCAGTGCTCAGCAACTTGATGAGGATTGATTAATGTGAAGCTATCATTTATCTTTCCCCCCTCCCTCCCATACTCCATTGCTACTCTGTGCCATTATGCTGTTTCTATCTACAGCACATCTACCAAATATATTGCAACTATACTTAGCATCAGTGGTGGGATTCAATTTTTTTTACTACCGGTTCTGTGGGGTGGCTTGGTGGGCATGACATGGCTTGGTGGGCGTGGCTTGGTGAGCATGCCAGGGGAAGGATACTGTAAAATCTCCATTCCTTCCCAATCAGCTGGGACTTTGGAGGCAGAGAATAGATGGGGGTGGGGCGGTTAGAGGTGGCATTTACTGGTTCTCCGAACTACTCAAAATTTCCACTACTGGTTCTCCAGAATAGGTCAGGGCCTGCTGAATACCACCTCTGCTTAGCACCCTGCAGACCTTCCCAACTGAAGCCGAAGGAAGCGAGGGTGCCTGACTCTTTCGCCTCCAATGTATTTGGTTTCTGAGGTAAAAATGCCAGCAAATATCCCTTGAGTTCAGCTTCTGCCTTTTGAATAGAATGTGTAAGTAAGCTCATTTTACTGCAAGTACAAATGCTGTAATGTCTTTACACATTTAGTCTGGGAACTATAGGATAATATTAAATCCTCTACTGACACTCTTAATTAACATTTCTGCTCAAGACTGCTAACAGAGATTGGACTGTCTACATCCATTGCTATGTCCTTAAATTGGGGAAAAGAGGCAGGTTACGCTGAGGAGAAGATCAAAAGAAAATCACTTGTTTTGAACATTGCTCGTTCAGAATGTCACACTAAAAGAAATGCAAAATGGGTGCGGGCGGGAGGAAAAGAGAGAACACTTTGCCACAAAACATCCCTAGATAAAGCTTCCGATTAAATACAACGCAGTCAAGTCAAAATTATTGGTGACAATTACTGTAACTCAATTAGGTGCAATTGCACTTCCCTAAATCACTTTCTCGGGTCTCCAAGGAGTCACGCAAGCAATACTATATGAGGTTCATTTAATCTCTAACGTCGTAATTATCACTACTGACGAAAGGAAACTACAACAAAGCAAGGGAATAAATTTAATAGTTCATGTTTTAATAAATATTTTACGGGTAACCCAGTTAGTTTAGAAGCACTTAATTAATCTCATTGGCTTTGCAGAACTTCTCGGCTGTGTGTGACTTTGTGAGAAAATGCCTTGCTTCCATCACTTCCACCATGAGAGGTAGGTGTAATATTTCATTCCTAAACATCTACACATTGTGATTCAGATATATCTCTGTTCTTGTAATCCTTTTCTCTGTCAGCTGTTGGAGGTGGCTTCAAAGCACTTACATCAAACCAATGCACCTTATCAAAAAAACCCGCTATTTACAGCATGTTTTGCTCACATATATGTCATTTAGATTTGTTATGAGTGCCCACCTGAGTAGACTTTATAAGACAGCTTACCTTAGATTGTAGGGAGAGATGTGACTTACAGTACGATTATTTTAGTGATTTGCTGACAAAAAAATCAATGGCATCCAAGCAGATTAGGATCAAAACTACTAGAATTCCCAGTAATTTCACCATGCTGCTGAAGTTTGGATAATAGAAGGACACAACTGCAAGATATTCAATGGACAATAAAGCTTGTCCTCATTTCATCCAAATTGCAACGCAAACATGTCCCAGGAACTATTTTTTTAATGCAATGTCTTTGGGGCAATGTTTTCATTTCATCCTCATCTTACAGCTGAAGTAATCAATCAGTAGTAGTTATCTTTCTTTGGCATTATCATCGATATGATTGTTAATGCAGTCTGAGGGGATCTCCCCAATTTCTATTGCCTATATTAAACTTTTGTGGATGTGCCCACTCCCATTGGCCTGTAAGATATAGTCATCTTTCTTTGAGATACAGGAAGTATCCTTAAACTATATATACACTGGGGGGGGGGGTTCCGGCAGGCACTACTGCTGGTTCGCTTGTGGGGGTGCTGCGCGCAGAGGAATACTCAATGTAGTTAAAATTGTTCTGCGCATATGCAGAACCCAAAAATAAGATGGCGCCTATGGCGCCACCCAGAGAACCAGTTCAGGGGCAAAGCAGGCCTGGGTCGCTGCTGGTTTCAGCGACCCAGGCCGCCAAACCGCAACCAGTTTGGCCCAGCCGCCAAACCACTATCAGTTCGGCCAAACCGGTCCGAACTGGTAGAAACCCAGCACTGATACACAAACACACACACAGACACACACACACACACAGTTTTATGTACATACACACATCTATACATGTGGGGGTGGGGGTGTATAAATAGGCAATTCTCTTGAAAGAGTGCTATTTTTGTGCCTTTCAGAAAAATCAGTTTGAAACCAGGAAAGAAAGATGGCTTACTGATACGTTCCAGTCTCTGCTAGAGAGAAGCTGCCTGAAGATGGGTTACAGCATGAGCCTGACCCTTCGGGGGAGGGCCTTCTCTGTGGCTGCTCCGGCCCTCTGGAACGATCTCCCCGTGGAGATTCGGACCCTCACCACCCTTCAGGTTTTCTGCAAAGCTATAAAGACCTGGCTGTTCCGGCAGGCCTGGGGCTGATGAGTTCCCAGTCCCATTTGAATTGTTGCGACTATTGCATTGTTTTTAAGCTGTTTTTTGTATTTGTTTTTGTCTTTGTTTGTTGTTGTATTTCCCCCCTCCACCTTGTTTGTTAGCCGCCCTGAGTCCCTCGGGAATAGGACGGCCTACAAGTGTAATAAACATTGAACATTGAACATTGAAAGCTCAGAAGATAAAACCTTTGGTCCCAGTAACCAAGCCAGATTGGTTCCAGATATGTGTTACTGGTTCCATCACAATCCATAATTCTATGGATGGATTATAGATTTTCCCTTGCTTTTGTCAACAGGGTGATTCATATAGCCATATTTTGCAATGTTTGCATTATTTGGGAGACATTTTGTTTACCCTCTATCTTCATGCCCATTCACAGGCTACCTCTAGGTGCTGCGGCCCATAAGCCCAGTAGTGGATTCACTACCAGTTCTTATCACTCACTCGTAGCCCCAGTTGAGGAGGAAACCAATTTGTTATGAATTACTTTCTCTTGCTTCACCATATGCTGCTCCTCCATGTCTGCCAAGTTATTTTATTACACAGGTTTCGTGTGCTTTCAGAACAAATGATCCACATTAAAGAGCTGCCCACGTTAAGGACAATACTTCCTCCTTCCTCTGACAGAACAGAAGGACATTTGGACCTGACTCCAAATTTTAAGCCAGCGGACTTTTTCTGCCATCTCAAGTACTGACAGATAGCACTCTTCACAGACATATCTGGCTGTGCTGATATAGGAGGGTGACCAGCATTTTACAGCAAAAATTATTAAAATATTATTTCCATATAAAAATGTGTACAGCCCTTAAGTATAATCACATATGATAAAAACATTATATGCCATTTTAAGACCAAATACCTGCATTTTATTCAGTACTTTAAACATGTCCTTTCAGATTTTCTTTGTGATAGTTACACAGGTAGTCCTCAACTTACAACAGTTCATTTAGTGACTGTTTGAAGTTATAACAGCACTGAAAAAAGTAACTTATGACCATTTCTCACACTTACGACTGTTGCAGCAAACATGATTTACATTTGGATGCTTGAGAACTGACTCTCATTTAGGACGGTTGCAGTTTCCTGAAGTCATGTGACCCTCTTTTGTTACCTGGCAACAAAGTCAATGGGGAAGCCAGATTCACTTAACAACTGTGTTACTAAGTTAAGAACTGCAGTGATTCACTTAACAAATGGGGTGAGAAAAGTTGCAAAATGGGGCAAAACTCACTTAACTAATTTCTCACTTAGCAATATAAATTTTGGGCTCCATTGTGGTTGTAAGTTGAGAACAGCCTGCATTGTGATAAATTATAAATTGAAAAAAAATTTCACAACAGAAGTATGACAACAGAGGTCATGTATATTTGAAGCTCAGGGGCTACAGAAACACAGCAAGTGTGCAAGTCTATTTCTTGTGATAAACATTTGTAACATTATGTCTGTACATAACTGTTCTGCCTAAGATTCTCAGTCATCTAGGCCATGGTTGTCCCAAAGGTGCTTTTTCAAGAGGCAACAGGACTTTCTGGTTTCTCTTTGAAGACATTTTGCTTCTCATCCAAGAAGCTTTTTCAGCTCTGACTGGATGGTGGGGAATGGGACTGGATTGTGGGGTATAAATCCTTTCATTCCCCACCATCCAGTCAGAGCTGAAGAAGCTTCTTGGATGAGAAGTGCAACATCTTTAAAAAAACTAGAAAGTTCAGTTCCCCTTGAAAAAGCACCTTTTGGATGCCTGTAAGACATTCATACCATATAGAGTAATTCTGAAAGCAAAATACTAGGATACTTAGCTCTTCAACCCTCAATACTTACTCCCAGTTGGTTTGGGGGGGAAAATCAACTCATAACCTCATCAGATGCACATAATTTATGCACATAGATATTTCTTTGATAGTACAGGGCACAGAATGTATACCCAGCCTTGTATTCTGCACAAAGGAAGAACAGCTGGTTATTCTTTCATAGCACAAACATGCAAAGAGGAGACCCCAAAACATATTGTGGCATTTTTCTTTTATACAGAGTAGATAAGAGCTGAGTTAGAAAGGAGCTGGACTGTTACTTATAAGAACTTTGCCTCTTTGTACGTATAGAATTTCCTCTCTCTCAGTAGCTGCTGCTTAACACCAAGGAGTCTAAGAAGGGAGAAATATGTGAATCTATGAATTGAAATTTTCATAGAATTGTAATTTGAAATATGTTTTTTAATAAAATGATGTGCTGTAGGCATTTAACTCCAAAGAAATTGTCAAAGATGTATAAGAAAAAATAAAATAAGAATTGGAAGTATGATTATTGTGAAGGTACCTTTTACCATCTTTGGTAAGACTGCCAACAAGTATTGGGGCCAGATATCTTGTTTGATTCATATTGAAATCAGAAGCTTTTCTTTGGATAAGCAGATTTTTTTAAAAAACCATGAAATTTTGTATTTATGACAGTGCAAGGGAGACTTTTATATGCACGTAAAGTAAAGGTAAAGATTTCCCTAGCACATATGTGCTAGTCATTCCTGACTCTAGAGGGCCGTGTTCATCTCCATTTCAAAGATGAACAGCCAGCGCTATCTGAAGATATCTCTGTGGTCATGTGGCCGGCATGACTAAATGCTGAAGGTGCATGGAATGCTGTTACCTTCCCACTGAAGTGCTCCCTATTTTTCTACTTGCATTTTTACATGCTTTCGAACTGCTAGGTTTGCAGAAGCTGGGACAAGTAACGGGAGCTCACTCCATTACATGGTGCTAGGGATTCGAACCGCCAAACTGCTGACCTTTCTGATCGACAAGCTCAGTGTCTTAGCCATTGAGCCACCACGTTCCTATTTATATGCATATAGAGATACACAAATTCCCACAACTGAAATTAATGGAATTGGCAGGGATGGCAAAACTGATTACTTTGATAAAACACAAAAGCCTATTTAGCTTTGTTTCCTTTTTGATCCCTTCTCCTCCCCCAACCTTTCATTTTCTGTTATTTTGTATTTTATAGCCCTCTATTTTATTTTATTTTTTTACACACAGACAAAAATTAGACGTACACCACATTTATACAATACAGTACGAACAGGAACTTCCTGTTTTTTATAATAGCAATCATCAATCGATACCGTTCACCTTATATTATTTCCCCTTCTATTGTATTTCATTTGGATTTCACCATTCTTAACCTTATTTTATTCATAACTATTATTTTTGAGTTTTGTTATATTCTTTCATTGATTTTTGTTTCTTTCCTCCATCCACCTATACCATTTATCCCATATCTGGTAGAATTCTGATTCTTCCTTTCCCTGCATTTCTTTAGTTAGTTTATCCATTTCGGCACAGTCCATAATCTTTCTTATTATTTCATCTTTGCTTGGGATTAATTTGTTTTTCCATTTCTGGGCAAAGGCAATGCTTGCCGCCATAATTATATGTAGTATTAAATACTAGATTTCTTTTTTGTATTTCACTGACATAATTCTTAATGAAAAAACTTCAGGTTTCCATTCTATTTTAACCCCTGTTATTGCCTCCAGCCAATTTTTGATCCTTTTCCCAAAAAAAAAAAGCCTCCTCACAGGTCCACCATAAATGGTAATGTGTTCCATGTATTGATTCACATTTCCAGCATTTTGGGGAGGTATATCTCTTTAAAACTTAATAAAATTGATTTTTTTTAAAGTGGAAGCTGATGTACCTAGACCCCCAAGAAGAGTCCTTTGTAATATTTTTGCTCCTGTGGAAGCCAAGTACAAGAACATTCAGCTTATGTTATTCCTTTGTCCCTAATGCAAATTCACTTCTGATTTTTTTTTCTTTCCTGGAAGTCAGTGCAAAATAATTCTCATTTTTTGATGAAAAGAACAGTATTTCCTTCATTGTTGAGGGAGGGGGGGGGAAATCATCTGGAGATGTTCATGTGATTGTTATTATGCCATTTGATGTTACTCTGGAAATTGTTAGAGATGGTTGGATAGGTATTAAGTACAACAATAAAAATCCTAGGACTGCACACAAAGAGCCTCTGTTTGGCCTGCCCTTTTCTTTAAGATCCTTTGGAAACACTTGTTTCCCCCAAAATAAGACTGTGTCTTAAATTGTCTTTTGCTCCAAAAGATGCATTAGGCTTATTTTCTGTCTAGGTCTTACTTTTAAGGAAATACAGTACATACATACATCTGTCTGGCTGATGATCTTAACTGGGGCCTATTTGGGGGGTAGGGCTTATATTACAAGCATCCTGAAAAATCATGCTTGGGTTTATTTTCTGGTTGGATCTTATTTTGGGGAAAACAGGGTATAAGATCTTTGGAAATCACTTTGCACAGATATGATGAGAACCCCTAACTTAGTGAGCTTTTAAAAGGTAGTTTTGATATTTGGATCAATTCACAAAGTTCAGTCAATCAGTTCTAGTGGAAGCTGTCCAACACCAGTTGGTAGTTAGTAACATGGTGAGAAGTGGATTGTCTTCACGCAATAACTTTTTGAGATGCTTAGATCTAGATGTTCTTACATTCTTTCATTGATACCTATTTAGCCTACAACCAGTATGTGAGGGCTTTACATGTTTGTCATTCATGTTTTGCTTGACAGCTTCAAAAACATGGGAAATCAATCATGTGCATTTGGTTGTTTCATAAAGGATCTTCTAAAGTTCTTATTTGCTGTATCTTTTTTTATTTCCAGTCATAGGTGATCCACGTACCTACTTCTTCTGGCAAGAAACAAATAGGCGTAACTCTCATTTTTGGTAAAATAATAATTTGCTTATTCCTAAATTTATACCTGCAACATATTGTGCAACCCACACTTTTATGACTGCCCTCCCCTTTAATTTGTTTTATTTATAATATGGTTAGATTTTCCCATTCACACTTTTTGGAATCGATCATGTTTTTTTAACTTTTATGTTTTTTCTCATACCTCCTAAATTAATCATTTTTCACTTGACCCAGAAAGAAAGAGGCTAATGGGAAGTCTTCTGTAATCAATCTGAAAACTAATAAATATGTTGAGACTGTCATAAGCACAACTTACGCATGTAATCATAAGAGGAATGAATGAACTGCTGACTAGAGACTTTTAAGTAAGTTTTTATAGCTGATTCACTTTTAAAGGAAAGAGATAACAACATTTTAACCATAAGTATGTAAGTATTAAGTATGTAAGTATATTCCCAGAATATAGTACTGAAGAGCTCTAATCAAATTTAATCTGTTTTATGGGACTACTCTAGCTTTTATATTATTTTTAATTGCATCTTGGTTGAAATCAATCTCGTGGGGAAAAGCAGAGATTTTACCATTACCATAGGTAGTTTTTTCAACATTTATTTGCTCTGGCAGTGTGTGAGTTGGTGTAAAGACATATCTATCTCAAAGGCCTTACAGTTTGCAACTAGCACAAATTTGTTTGCAGGATGAATAATATGATGAGGACAACTCAGAAGAACTGGGGGGGGGAGCTTTTCTTAAAAAAAAAAGGCTGCCTTGAAATTAAAGAAAGAGTGTGTCACTTTTAGAAGAAAAGAGTTATTGTTGGAGTTGTTTGAAATATCAGTAATAGAAACCCAAGCTAGGGAGGGAGGAGTACCATTCAGTAAGTTCCAAAGACAACATCTTTCCTTCTGTTTAAAGATGGACTATAGAAAAGCAGAATATTTTATAAAGAAGAAAATCCTAGTTCTTTTCCTTAATTCCACAAAAGATCACCAAAGTTCTCCACAACAACACACAAATTGACTTTTTTTTGGAAAGCAAATACATTCATACCTTTGACAGAACAGAAGGAGAAGAATAATTAAATGCCAAATCTCGGCTCTGTCCTGCCAGGCTTGTTATCCACAGATTACCTATGAGAGAATATAGCCCTCCATTGGAAATAAAAGGAAAACTCTAAAACCAAGGCAGCTGTATCATTTTTATTTAAATTAATACTTAGCTTTAGGCCTGCCTCCTTGTGCAGTAGCATCACTTCTTAGGATAAAGGCTAGGATTGCCTCAGGAGGAAAGAAAAGCTCAAATCCTGCCTAAACTATTTTCTGAGATGAGATTTGGATTAAATTTAATACCTAAAGATGGTTTTCTTTGGCCTAAAAAGTCACAATCAGTTTTATCCCAATAGGCAAAGAGAGACAGTGCTCCATAATGAAGATTACTCTTCTATTACATTTGGAATGAATTGCAGTTCTTCAAAAAGACTGTGGCAATGGATCAGTGTTGTTAGTTCTCCTCAAAGAAAAAGAAATCATTTATCCTAATTTGGCAGTATTCTGTTATACATATGACCACTGTGTGGTCCTTTTTATAGAGCTAAAGAAATCAGATCTATTTGTAGTCTTGAGAACAATTCATTGTCATTTTCATCACACATGTAGCTGAACAGAAGAAGGAAGGGACTGTTTATAGCACATCACACCAAAGTGGCTTTTAAAGTACTCCTTTCAAATGTTTTTCACAAATCTACTAATAAAAAAACCACAAAGTTGAAGAGAACAGCTGAGATCTTCTCTCAGCAATTAGAGACAATAGCCACCCTGAAGAGAGGGTTAAAAAAGATATAAAAATATAGAAAAAGTGGTAAGAGGACAAAGTGTAATAAGAAAGAGCATTAGTTTAATTTAATTTAATTTAATTTAAATTCTCAGCATGACTACAGAACAGTCTGCAACAAAGAAAAAGATTTGGACTTTAAAATCAGGTTTCCCTCAGAGAATTCACCTCTAACTCCCTTTACTTTGAAATATGTGTGTTTTGGATATTATCTTATTTATTGGGGGGTGGGGGGCAAGTGAAGTCAACTATTTTTTGTTCACCTTTGTACTTTAATTGTTTTTATAGTTGTTGTGAATATTTGAGAGCCTCCAATCCCATCTCTCCAAACAAAGAAAGAAACCCCAGAGGTCTATTAATAGAACTTTATGTTGAATAAGGGTCTTCATAACACAATCTGAATCTGTTGAAATGCTTTTGTTCCATCCTGAAAAGATTTCCAACTGGCTGTCTTTTTTTCATATTTGGATATTTTCTTCAAAAGCGTTGTGCATTTTTATGAGTTAGAGAATCTCCCCAGGCCCAACAGAGTCTGCGTTTGAAGACTGAAATTGTTAACCTTTCCCTTCAAAATAGTGAATACGAACAAATCCTAAAGGAATGTTTGCTTTTGGAAATATTGCAAACACCAAGAATATTTTCACCCCAAAATGCTCTGGTTCTAGCTGTACTTTTTTCCTCAGGTGTCATGATGACTTAGCATAATTACATTTTCAAAGTGAACAATCAGAGATGTATCTATTGGGGATTGAGTCCGAACCTAATTGCCTTTATAATAAAATCTTTCCAGATTTGCAAACTCTGTTCAGAAATGAGGAGGTATTGAAAGTACTCTGCTGCCATCTTTGGGGCATTTGAGTAAACTCTTGTTTCCAAAGTTTTATTACTACAAAGTAGATGGTTAATGAAGATGCAATGATTTTATTTTTGTTCAGCAGATTAAAGACTGGTGTATCTTCCTTCAAGAGGAACTTTATAATCTCATGCATTGCAACCTATCTTCTCCCCAAAAAGAAGATTTTATATTCTTTTTGTAGTCTATTGCCTGCCTAAATTGGTTGGTATCTTAAAATATGTGAATATCTTGTAGTCACAGGATCTTATATCTCTTCACAGGAGACAATGACAATGTAGCTCAAATGCTTGTTTGCCAGAAAGCAATCCTGACAGAAGTAAATTGCATGAATGCAGCAGGATTTTTCAATATAATGGAAAGGACTGCTGCAAAGCACCGATATCTAAAACCTATCATCAGACAAATGAGTTATGTCTGTCTTGTAATGCCACTGTAGCTATCTTGGCCAAAAAAGAGCTAACAGGAAAGTACATTTCCATTTTTATCTGTGAACTTTACAACAGTCATATCCATGGCTGTGGAGAATATTCCTCCAGTGTTACAGAACTATGAACATAAAGATAGATGAGGACATACATTTTATTTTCCACCAAAATGAACATGAGTGATAAAACAGGAGAAATGCTTAGCACAGCATAGAAATAACAGAAACAGCAGTTCATTTATGTAAAATGTTTTTAACCTTCTGAATGTTTCCTATATTGAGTGCCTTTGAATTTTTGTAATTATTTTACTCCATCTTTCTGAAAGGCTTACAACATAAAACAATACAACAGTAAATATTAGAATTGGTAAAATTCAGTGATCCCATCCTTAACAACATAGAAAAAACAGAAAGCATTGCTGTTGTGATTCTGTTTAAAACAACAACTTAGAAGACGACCATAGAAAATGAATACATTTTTAGGATCTCCAAATGAATGAATTGAACAAATTAGTGGGTGAAGTTCCAGAGATAGCAATAACAATTATATACTGTATAATTATATACTTATAATTATTATACAATATTATACAATTATTAATTATATACTTATATACTGCTTCACAGTGCTTTTACAGCCCTCTCTAGGCAGTTTACAGAGGCAGCATATTGCCCCCAACAATCTGGGTCTTCATTTTACCGACTTCGGAAGGATGGAAGGCTGAATCAACTTTCAGCCAGCGAAATTTGAACTGCCGAACTGCAGCTAGTAGTCAGCTGAAGAAGCCTGCAGTGCTACACTCTAACAACTGCACCACCTTGGCTCTCAGAGATGTGAAGCCACTGCAGTAATAGTCATCCTCATTGCCTCTGCCAGTCTGATTTATCTCAAAGATGGACAAATAAGAGTCTGTTGGATAGATCATATGGTTTAGGGAGAATGATATGGATGGAGATCATCAAATATCTTGATTCTGATGTTTAAAGCTTAGTAAATGGAGAATGACTCTTCTGATTGATTTAGAAATGTTCTGGAAATCAGTGCAGCTGGCACAATGGGCTCCATTTCTAAAGGGTCTTTAAAATCTGGCCTAATTCCCGCTTAATCTTCCTGATGTTGTGCTTGTGCCTCAGCTTTGCCTGGAAGCATGTGCTTCACCAGCGTGTCCTTGGGTTCCCTCCAGTAGTCTGAACATTCACAGGAGCTTACCATTTTTATATGATTTTGGCAATGTCACCCAGGATGCTTATGCAAGAATCATGATACATACATATGTTATATACACAGAACACAAATCAATGATCGATACATAGGGATCATTTAGCAATTTAGCAGATGTGGCAGGCTGCCAATTCCCACTCTAGATTATAATGGCTCTTGAGATTTTTTGTTTCATGTTTAGATTGGCTCCAGTGGTGGGATTCAAAAAATTTTATTACCAGTTCCATGGGCTTGGTTTGGTGGGCATGGCTTGATGGCGTGGCAGGGGAAGGATACTATAAAATATCCATTCCCTCCCCACTCCAGGGGAAGGATACTGCAAAATCCCTTTCCTTCCTGATCAGCTGGGACTTGGAAGACAGAGAATAGATGGGGGTGGGGCCAGTCAGTTGTGGTATTTACCGGTTCTCCGAATTACTCAAAATTTCCGCTACTGGTTCTCCAGAACTGGTGAATACCACCTCCTATTTGCTCTGTACTGTTCTTGTTACGTTTCACACCCATCAATCCCACCAAATGCACTTGTGTATTTGTTTTCCTACTCGGCCATTGTTGCCAAAATTCTATCTTTCTATTCGGCCATTGTTGCCAAAAATAGTATTAGAACCTTATCACATCCTATTCAAGCAAGGAATAAAATAAAAGCTACAAATAAAAGAATGGTGGTGATTTTATCAGCTTCTGGGGTTTCATCTCATAGCAAATTTAGCTTCAGTTAATAAGCAATCTTCAGAAGTTGCACTGGACTATGCTATTTAACTATTCCATTAAAAATGAAAACACATTCAAATTAAAATGCCTGTAAGATATGAAAGGAGATAAAAGGAAGAAGGTGATAGAATGAAAAGAGAGCCACACACCACTTCCAGGAGAAGACATGAAATGCATCAGTAATTTCTCATCAAGATGCAGTTCCCCTAACTGACCATGACAGATAAAAATGAAATAGAAATTTCAGTATCAAATAGAAACACAAAAGAGAGGTGACCTTTGATCAGATGTCAGCTTGTACTTTTGACAGGGAGATTTGCATCCAGAGAGAATTTATGCTGGACGCTTACGATGAAAGTTAAACTCCAGCATGTAAAGAAAAGATGAGGTCATTTATAAAAAAAAAAAAAGCCTGGAAAGTAAAAGCTACAATTTAGGACTTGTTTTAAAGTATTTGAGATCCTTCTGTAGAAGTTAAAAGGTACACCGTGATATTGAGCAACTAAGTTTAAACCAGATTTGTCTATTTAGAGTAGATATATTACTCCAAAAATAAAGATAGACACATTTGCAATTTCAAGAGCATTTTTGAATCTTTTCACAATTGCTACAAAAAGGCTTTCCTGTTCATAAAAAGACTGCCATGTTGAGCATGGTGACTTTTGGTAGCATAAGTCAAATTTAAAGTTGCTCCTCACCTTTATTTCGAGCTTCAACCAGCATGCTTTATTCTACCATATTTTACCTATCATTTTGGAAGCAGTAGGATGTAGAATAGAATAGAATAAAATTGGAAGGAACCTTGGAGGTCTTCTAGTCCAACCCACTGCTTAGGCAGGAAACCCTATACCACTTCAAACAAATGGTTATCTAATCTCTTCTTTAAAACTTCCAGTGTTGGTGCATTCACAACTTATGGACGCAAGTTGTCCCACTGATTAATTGTTCTAACTTTCAGGAAATTTCTCCTTAGCTCTAAGTTGATCGAAACAAGTATTAGATAGGAGCCAGTTAGTATGATGGACAAATATACCAGCAAATCGGAGAAATATCCAAGGGAATAGACACTCTGAATTCATGGCAGAGGCTGTAATGCAGCATCTGGAAACTAGAACATTCCAACACATGTAATCCAAAGGTTATATCCAGCATGTAAATGACACTTTTGTCATAATAAAAAAGGAATAACTAGAAAAGATGCATGAAACAATAATAGCATCAAAAGAATAAAATCCACAAGAGAAGAAAAAAAAATAACACTACCCTTCCTGGGTAACTTCATAAGCAGAGGAAGTGGTGGAAAATTAGAAATACAAGTCTATCAAAAAAACAACTCATTCAAACCAAGTGATTCACTACCAAAGTAACAATCCAATCGCACACAAGAGGAGCTGTGTAAGATCATTACTCAGAAAGTGCAAATAGTCTGCAACAATCCAGAACAATCTAGAAAAAAGAAACAGATTGCCCATACATCTTCCAATAAAGCGGAAATAAAAAAAATTGCCTGACCACTCAAATCACTACAAAACAACCAGCACAAGCTATGAAAAGGATAACATGATCATACATCAAAAACATCTCAGAAATAGCCAACAGACTATTACAATCGCACAGCATCACTGTAGTCCTCAATCCAACTAAAAGCCTTAAAAAGCATATTAATTAAACCAAAACAGCTAGCAGCTTAAAAAGAAAAAAGAATAGGAGTCATTGACAACATACAATGTAATGATAGTAACAGCTACTATATGGAAGAAACAGGCAGAAGACTAGCAGAGCTCATCTATGAACACCAACTAGCAGTCAAAGATACTATGAAAACGCCTTAATCTCACAACACAAGGACAGACTCAAACATAGTTTCAACTTGGAAACTGTAACCATCCTAGATCAAGCTGAATCCAAAAAAGATTTCCCCGGAAGCTTGGCATTCAGCTAAATCAGCCAAAAGATAGAAACTATATTGATACATCATTCAAAAGAGATAATAAAAAGCTAAGAAAAATAATAAGCAGGGATTAATATCAGACAAATAATCAAGCAAAAAACTCTAAACAAAGAACTACCCATATTGCAGGGGTGGGTTCCGGCAGTCACTATTGCCGGTTCGCTCGTGGCTGCACTGCGTGCGTGCTTTGCACTGGATGCGTGCTGTGTGCGCATGCACAGTGCAGTAAAAATTGTTCTACGCAAGCACAGAAGAAAAAATAAGAACCAGTTCAGTGGCGTGGCAGGCCTGGGTCACTGCCGGTTCCAGAGACCAAGGCCACCAAAACACTACCCGTTCAACCACACCAGTCCAAACCAATAGGAACCCAACATTGCCCTACTTGCAGGAAAAGCTACTGAGAGCAAACCCTACATTTAGTAGCACTGATGTTACCTACCTGGGCAATGGAACATCTTCAAGTGAAGAACCCACCTCAGAGAACTCCCAAGATTCTACAATTTAACCCTGAGCTACAGATATTCTCTTCTATTGGAATGTTTCTAAGTAAAAAATGATACTAGAAACTGAAGCTTTACTTTTGTTCTCTTATCTCTACTTATCCATCTTTGTTGGTAATCATATGGTTGTATTTTTCATTGTTGTTCTTTTTCATTGTTTATTTTATTGCTCTATTACCTTCTCTTTTGTTTATACTCTTTTCCTTTTCCCTTTTTATTTTATTGTTGTAAGCAGTCTAGAGTAGCCCCATGGCAAGATAAGCAGCAAATAAATTTAACAGACAAACAATAAAATAATCATCCCCAAAAAAGTCAAATTAGATGGGGCAGAAGCCTAACAATCATCAAGGAAAGTGCACCCACACAAACTGCTGCACAAATGGGACTGCGTGTCTCTCTGATACCTTAATTACCAGATCAATTGCTACTTTATATAAGCTATGTTTTGGCCTCACAGCTTGGGGAATTGTACACTAGTACAATGGCTTGGTAAGGCCCCAGTTGGAATACTGCATTCAGTTTTGGTCACCACGTTGTAAAAAAGATGTGGAGACTCTAGAAATAGTGCAGAGAAGAGAACAAAGATGATTAGGGGACTGGAGCCTAAAACATATGAAGAACGGTTGCAGGAACTGGGTATGTCTAGTTTAATGAAAAGAAGGACTAGGGGAGACATGATAGCAGTGTTCCAATATCTCAGGGGTTGACACAAAGAAGAGGGAGTCAAGCTATTCTCCAAAGCTCCTGAACGCAGAACAAAAAGCAATTGTGGGAAACTAATCAAGGACAGAAGCAACCTAGAACTAAAGGAGAAATTTCCTGACAGAACAATTAATCAGTGGAACAACTTGCCTTCAGAAGTTGTGAATGCTCCAACACTGAAACTTTTAAAGAAGATATTAGACAACCATTTGTCTGAAATGGTATAGGTTTCCTGCCTGAGTAGGGGGTTGGACTAGAAGACCTCCCACTCTTTTATTCTCTTGTGTTTTGTTCTATAATAAATACAGAGAACTCCAATTTGCAGGCTATATGTTCACAGCATAACTTCCCATGACATAGAGACTACTTCTATTCACTAAGAATATTTTATAAACATTGAATGAATCTGAAAAACTGGACCAATAGCCTGAAAGAGACAATCTTGGTATAGACAATAATCTTCTGATATTGTATGTCATTTAAACTGTGTCTATATGAATGACAATGCGAACCAACTCAGTCAAGGACTCTGGAGGCAAAGCTTAAATGTATTGCCTTACTACAATCCCTGCCCAGACTAATGAATCGTAGCAACTCAGGAGGATTGTAGCTTATTAAAAACCTTTACACAAACCATCCATTCACTATTGTTTGCAACAAATTCAATGATTGTAGGGGGCAAAACATAAAATACCAGGAGAAAGAAAAAATGTGGTTGGGGTGGGTGGGGGGTGGAAAGGTTATTCCAAGATATTTTAAAGCAATGAAATGCAAGGAAGATGACTAAGGAAACAAAGTGATACAGATAAGCAAAATGAAGGACATACGGTATAGCAAACATTACAACTTAGTCTGTAGCATTTTAAGAAATGGGTTTCAAGCCAAGACAGCTCCCCCAAGTTTAAGCATCTTTAATGTGTGAGTTTCAATTTCTAGAGATAGAATCACCTTGGCTCCAAATAGTTTAACTGCTGCAGGAACAAAATTGTTACCTTTCCAATTTACATATCTAATTATCTCATTTGTGGTCCTTTGTGTATGAGATTTGTTGATTCCAAGTGGAGGACAAGTGGAAGGTGAATCCTTAATATTTAAAGCACTTGATATGCTTGGTGTGAATTTGTTAATTTGCCATTTATATTGGCAATTAGAATATCTTTTTGTTAGTAGGGCCACATCATTTTGGCACAGCGATGCAACTTTGCCTTTATAAAGAAAAATGCAAAGCTTTAGAAGCAGGGGAGTCTGAATTTATGAAAGCTTTCTCTGTGCTCCTTGCTTTATTCCCAAGCCTCTATCAAATCGTGAATCAGAATTTCCTTCTATGGCCACCTTTCCTTCCAGAGTCATTGAAAATGCTTCTTCAAATACTTGCTGAAGATAACTATGGAAGTGATTCATTGGCCCACCTATTGACCCAAATTTTCACATAGCAACAATGAATTTAATTCTCCATGGAACATCTGCAAAAGCAGGGGATTGGTCTAGAAGACCTCTGAGGTCCCTTCCAACTCTGTTATTCTCTGTGTACCCAGTGGGTTTTTAAAAAAATATTATTATTCTGTGGCTTGTCGGCTGAAGAGTGAAAAATAATGGATCTGGAGTCCCAAACTATAACTTTCATTAGAAGCTGATCCAAAGTTTGAAATTATACTTGAGGGAATTTTTGCCACACCACTTTTATTATTCAAAACTATTTACAAGATACTGTACGAAAATACTTATTTGGAGGTGGCACATATACTCTACCCATGAACTTAGTGTAAAAGCAGCTCAGATAACATTCTCTAGATCAGGGATGTCAAACTCAATTTCATTGTGTTTGACCTCAGGGAACTGGTGTGTGTGTGTGTGTGTGTGTGTGTGTGTCTGTGTGTGTTTGTGTGTGTGTGTGTGTGAGAGAGAGAGAGAGAGAGTGGGTGTGGCTAGGGTGGGTGTGGCCAGCTCATCATCACTCATTGAGGCTCCGTTTTTGACTACAACATCCTCTTGCAGCCCTGTGCCAGTGAAAATGGAGCCCAGGGTGCTCCTTGTTTTCATTGGCAGAGGGCTGCAGGAGGCTATCATGGCTGAAAAGAGAGCCCATGGGGGCATATACAGCCTCCCTGTCAGGGGTGAAATTCAGCAGGTTCTCGAAAACCGGTAGCGGATATCTAAACATCCTATGGGCTGGATCTGGCCCATGGGCCTTGAGTTTGACGCCCCTGCTCTAGATTGCCCCTAGATATTCTCAGCTTCAGTTTTGAACGCAATATAAGTAATCCTTGACTTATGATCACAATTGAGTTCAGAATTATGACTGTAAGTTGTGGCAATTGTTAAGCAGGCCACCATGTGATCATGTCTGATTTTGCAACCTTTTTTGTGACAGTCATTAAGCAAATGCAGTGTTTGTTAAGCAAATCCATTTTCGGCAATGTTGTTTCATTTATTTATGTTTTTGCCAAACCAAAAATAAATGCTGATTTCTGGCAAAAAAAAAAAAAAGAAGAAGAAGAAGAAGAAGAAGAAGAAGACATAGAATACAGTCACGTGACTTCAGAAGGCTACAAATGGCTGTAAATACAGATTGGTTGCCAAGCGCCCAAAATGCAATTATGTGACTACAGGGAAAGGGCAGATGATTGGAACTTTGAATTCAAATCATAAGTAGCCCTGGGAAAGTCCATCACAACTTCAAACAGTTGCTTAAGAAAGCAGTTGTAAGTTGATGACTACCTGTCCACTTAGAGGTGGGTTTCTGCCAGTTCGGCCTGGATCAGGCAAACTGGTAGTGGTGGCGGCTGGAGGCTCTGCCCACCCGCCAGATGTTTCTGCGCATGCACTCAATTTCTCGAGCACTCACGCGCAAACGAGCAAACCGGTAGTGAAAAAATGGAAACCCATCACATTGTCCACCATATCAAGATTGGTAATCTATGTTACTATATCCACTCCTTTTCTAGGTGCAAATCTGAGATTGTACAGTTCTTATTACTGGATATTTCCACTGAAATTTTAAGGAAGTCACTAGGCTCTGCTCTACGGCATGGCCATCAGAAGTCAGTCCAATAAACATATTTGGTACTCTATTGTTATAGAATAATATTTTAATGAAATCCGTAAAGTTTTTATAATAACATTTCAAGGATGAACAACATTGCATGACAATTTTCAAATATCCTAGAAGATGCAACCCTTTAATTTCATGTTTTGAAATCACGTATTTTCAAATCAGTAGTTTAAACCAGAAATGCTACTTTGAAATATTACAGGAAATTCCATCACAAAGGTGATTTAGCTTCATTGAAAACATCCATCAATGCAATAATAATAATGTTTTGAACTTGAGATCAAATTCAGATTTTCCATGTTAACTATATTTTACTTTGCCTAGATTCCTGATCCCCCCCCACAGAAATGGTCCCTAAACTCCTCAGTCACAATATTTCAAAGTCTCTAAATTTTAATTTTAATTCAAAAAGTATTAGATATGTGGAAGACAATCATATTAGCTATAGTTCAATTTCATTAAATGTAGATTTTGTCCTAGTTATTGCCAGTTTGCAGAGTATGTGTTCTAAGATCCACTTGGGAGCAATAGAAAAAATGTTTGTAAATAACCTATGCTTTGTAAGCTATATTTTAACTTATATAAATCAGTGTAAGTTATACCTAGAACTTTCTTGCTTTCTATAATAAAATTAAAAATATGACATAATTAAAGTAGGTGATGAGGGATTTTTAAAGCCGTATAAAGATTACTGATATCTGGAGGCCACAGATTCCTTTCCTCCTAAATTAAGCCAAATAGATTTAAGAATAGAACAAATCAGCACTATATTTTGCATAAAACTCAGGCCGGTATATTGGACTGTGGAGCAAAATCCCAGCTCAGCATGAAGGTTATTGGTTGACCTTGTGCCAGGTTCTCTCACCTGGTTTAATCTACCACAACAAGGCAGCTGCAAAAATGGAACAACCCGACACATGCCAATGTGAGGGGTGGGGGGTTGCACAAACCACAACAAGCATATTTTGTGTTCTGCTTTCAGCTGAATGAAAAATGAGCTAAAATGATTTACATTGGAATTATATCAGCAATGGTCAGAGAAATTTCATGTTGTTTTCCTTTGAAAAACAATTCTAGTCTCCACTAAATAAATCACACACTGCTAATCCCTGTGCAGGCAGGATTGAATAATGAGCTTTGTGGCTTTTTGACAAGTGATGTTCCAGCTTAGATATACCAGTTCAGGTTTTCCCAATTGCCCTTGCCAGTCAGTGCATGTTTTGGCTTCATTTCTCTGATGCAAATTCCTTAGAGCATATGCAGCCTCCCAAATTACCTTTCCAGAGATAGTGTTTGCAAAGAGTGCCTTCTGAAGGTGATGCAGAGCCTAATCATTAAAAAAAAGAACTTTAATTTCATCTGGCATCTTATACTCCAAGCCAGCTTGGCTGGAAATTGGAAATCTGCCACAGTACCTGTCAGTACCAGTGTTTATTGCAGAAATACCCTACAGCTGGCAAATACCAAATTGCAATCTCACGCAAGAATTATTTCTTGAACAAAAAAAAAGAGAGAACGAAGGATGACACCAGAAAGCCTGTGTGACTTCCAGTGACAAATGGTTTCTCGGAGGTCCAAACCTAACAACACCGACCCTTTAGCATCTTAGGACCTACTGATCATAAAGGGCAGAAGGGTGTAGATAGGGAATGTCTCCTGTTTGTGTATCACTCTGCCTGTTTTTTTAAAGAAATCACTCATCAAAGTCACTTTCTTCTGCCTTTCTTTCCAGGCACACATCTCAAAGGTCTTTGAGTCTTCTCCAGGTAGGATGTACGATGCCATACCTACAATGTATTTCTTGTAAATAAATCTCCTTTCTGCTTTGTTATAAAACTAATAAAGGAGAATATTTGTAGTCCGTGGTTGAAATGAGAGGTTCTTGGTGCTCTCTGAGACATTTCATTACCCTAACTAGGTGACATCACCAATGCAACATCATCAGATGATGTTACCAAGTTGAGGTAATGAAATGTTTGCAAGAAAACAACCAAGTTTGAAGAGCATCAAGGAACCCTTGTTATAAAAAATTATAATTATGCTTCACTAATTGTTGCTCAGGATTGCTTCTGGCTCTTGGGACTATTCATTTACACCAGGGGCAGTGGTGGGTTCCGGTCCCCATCGCAACTGGTATGCTGAACACAGGGCCGGGCATTCTAGTTGTGCACATGTACTGTGTACGCATGTGCATGTCACTGCCCCTGCAATACCCAGCTGCTGGGCAGAGGTTGTGCAGGTGCTGCAAGTATGTGCAATTGGCCGGTTGCATTATATGCATGTATGGAATGCGGGAGGGCAGGTGGGCTAAATGAGCCACTGTACTGGTACAATGGTCGCTGCTCCCGGCTAATAACAGTATGGCCATACTGGCTGGAATCCACCACTGACCAGGGGTGGGTTGCTGCCACCATTACTGCCAGTTCAGTGCATGCAAAAAATTAAATTTGTGCAATGAAAATTGTTTTGTGCACACACAGAATCGAAAATCAAGATGGCGGGGATGTAGGACCGGTTCAGGGGCATGGCAGGCCTGGGTCGCTACCGGTTCCAGTGACCCAGACTGCCAAACCACTACCAGTTCAGCCGAACTGGTCTGAACCAGTAGGAACCCATCACTGATATACACATGTATAATATTTCAATTTCTATCATGATTAATTATCAGACTGCAAAACGTTCCGGCAAACTCTCACTTTCTCACTGAGTAGATTGAGAGAGTTCAAGCCTATAATTCTTTTTTATATATATTTTTTTATTTTCAAACAAACATAAACACACAAAACATATAACATAAAAACCTCTTCAACTGCATACAGTGTGTTGATTGGTTACAAGGTCTTTCTGCGTCCTTTCCATAGTCATCACTTGAGTTTTATCAAAATTCACATATTGTCAATCAAATATCTTTGTATAGATTATTATTATACTTATTATACTATTTGTTTGATTATCACTATTGTTTCTCTATTTTAAACAAGGTATTCTAAATATGTATCCATTTATATTATAATGATTCATTATATCATGTTCAATATATCCAATAATAAAGAATTTTTAATATCCTAGTCTGTCATTCTATTATTTTAGCATTGATAACATTCTCTAATAATTTTCAATTCCATGTTTTTTCCATTATTAGTATCATTAATCTAATATACATGTATACAAATTGTTATAATTGCTAAACATCCATTAAGCATAGCTATTATTACATCCTTTTTATATAAAATGTATTAAATTTGAAGTAAATTTATATTATGGTGTTTCATTACATCATCCTGAAATCATCCAATGATGTTACATCTTTATGTTCTATTCTATATAGAACTGTTTATCTTTTATAAAAAGGCTTTTCAACATCATCTCCATCATCCTCACTTACAGTTTGTATAAAATTTCATATTATCAATCTAGTATATATATAAATGCTTTATTATTATTATTATTGATCATTTATTTAACTATACTTTGTCTTATACATAGTACTCAAAGTTTAACTACATTTAACTAAATTTTGTGACATTTCACTTCATCATCCGGTATCCTTCCAGAAATAGTGCAATCCAATATCTCTCGCCATTTGTAGAATCTGTATTCTAAGTGTTTTCTTGATAAGTCTTATGTGGACTTCTCTTGACAACTTATTATTCATTGCATATCTTATAAGGATTTGAAACCCTCTATCTGTTCCTTTCATCAGCTTCACTTTTGTTATCACTGGTGCTTCTGCCAAAATTACTCTCATTGTTTCTGCCAAATTTTCTCCCCTTTCTTCATCTATGTTTTGACATCTGAGATAGAGTTCCAGTTCATTGATCTCTCCTTTCCATATTTCACACTTATCATTTCCCTCCACTCTCGATTTGCTGTCAGTGTCAACAATTTTCTTATCACTTTCATATGTCTCTGTGATTTTTTGAATTCTGTCCTCAAATTTCATCGTTGTTTTATAAGTATTCTCAACTCTTCCCTCCATACTTTCTGTATTTTGATCTATAATTTCAAGTCTCTTTTCAATTCTCTCTGTGATTATTAAGACTTTTTGAATTTCTAGCATAATTCTTTGCAATGTTAGTCCCTTTCCTTCTTCATATTGAGCCATATTTCCAGGTTATAAACCCTGCCACTAAACATCCAAGGCCTTTGCTAGGTTTCAAACAAATTGAGTAAAGTTTTTCAGGTCAAAGCTTTCTCTTTCCGTCAAAGGAACACCTGTATAAACAAAATGTTTTCCACTGACCCTTTCAGTAAACAAAGCCAATAGCTTTATAATATCAGATGTTGCAAGCCTCTAGCCTCCAGATGGCAGTGTTACATCTTTTCCCTCTGTTTTTGCCGCTCTTTCTAAGCTCCAAACTCCAGAAGAGAAGGAAAAAAAATGTTTAAAGATTACGATCTGGCCGAGTCTTGCGAGGAAAGAAACTTTTAATCCACAAATACAAAAAATGGAAAAAGTATAGAGGAAGAAGAGTGGGGGAAAGACCAGTTCAGTTTAAAAGTAAGAGGCATTTGTAAAAAGTCCATCCATAGAAAACAAACAAAATTAAAGTGAAAAAGATAACATGATAGTTTTAAACCAGGGTTAATTTGCCGCTTGCTTTCTTCTGACTTCAATTTTATTTTAACGCTAAGTCTTTTTGGGTTTTCTCGTCTCTAATACTAAAGATTTTTCTCACCATTTCAACACGCTGTCTCTCCTATTCTGCTTCCTTTTCAGGGGCCTGTCCCAACCTTCTGCAGCCATGTCTGCTTCTCTTGTAGCCAGCAAAAAGAGCTTTTTCCTGGATCGATCAGAGGCTTTGCGATGCCCCTGAGATCAGCAGGACGTGACCTTCTCTATCACCATTCCTTCAGAATGGTTTAGATCCAAAAGGATCATCCAGCAACAGAGATATCAATAGAAATCCTGGAGCCCCAAGATTGCATGTCGTGTCATAGCGACGTCAAGCACCGACTTCCCAAGCCTATAATTCTATTATTATATTTCATCTGATATTTTGTTAATGAAAATGGTCTGGGCTAGATGACAGTCTAAAGAAAGCATGTTGGAAATTATGGAATGGGTTGCTCTGAAGGTATGCCAGGTAGGACATTTGAGACATCCTAACACATGTTTCTGCCTGTTTTACCACCTTTGCTGCAACAGAGAGGTAGCCATGTCTGCTGCAGCAAAACCAGGAATTCAGTGGCAGAATAAAGAGTCACAAAGTTCTTATTGATTCTATTTATTGGCATACACATTAGGAGAACAAGCACCATTTTGTCAGAGATGTAAGAGAAGAGAAACAAATCATTCAAACATGCACACTGCAGCATTTGGAGGTCAAAAAAAGGTAAGAAGGCAGTCACAGCAGGGTGTTCAAAGTCCTTTGAAGGTTCATCAATGCTGAGCAGATATACAAGGTAGGAGAGCTACAATCACACTGTTCTGAGCCCACTAGTGGACACAGGTTAATTCGAGATATATTAAGTCATGATAAGGAGTCAGTGAATTCAAGCACTTATCTTAGTTAAGTTGGATAATATGAAATCCACAGGATTAAACTTGATTTCCACTGATAAAAATTTTACTAGCAAAAGCAGGAGTAGAAAATACCCCCTGCTTCATGTATTACAATGTCTTCTCTCAAAACCTGCTACAAAGGGAGCACAAAGATTATGGCATATTAAAATATACAGTGAATTAGAGTAAGAAGACATCCCACTTATTTTCATTTTGAGTGCAACATGCAATAAAAATTCCCCTTTTTATAACCTTGTAGTCCCTATTCGGTGTAGAGTTGAGGCAACTTGGTGGTGCAGAGCATTTTTTGGTGGGATCCCTTCCTGATGCCTATGCAGAGTTCACAACAATTATTTTTTCTGTGTCCCCCCCTAGGAGAGAAACATCTGCCACTACTTAGGATTGAATTCTCAATCTTCTGTGTGGGAGACAACCATCTTCACCACGAGGCCACCCCCCCAAATAGGGGCTATAGGATCATAAAAACTGAGTTTTGGAACAGCGAATGCAACATGCAATAAGGGGTGGGTTCCAGCAGGCACTACTGCCAGTTCGCTCATGTGCGTGCTGTCTGCATGCATGCTTGATGCTTGATGCATGCACAGTACAATTACAATGGTTCTGCGCATGTGCAGAACTGAAAAACAAGATGGCAGCGCCTCTGGTGCTGCCCGGGGAACTGGTTCGCAGGTATGGCAGGCCTGGGTCGCTGCCAATTCCAGTGACCCAGGCCACCAAATCATGTATTATGTATTATCCACTATAATCTACTTTAAGTCCCCTAGTGTTAAAGTTCTCTGCACACTATTGCATACGTACATTGAAAGGTACTCTGTCTTGCAGTCCACTGAAAAATGGCTTTTAGAAACACAAATACGCATTTTGTGCAAATATTTAATATTAGTAGCTTTAGAGATTCAAAATAAGTGGAGAAAATGAAGGATCACGACATCTTTAAAAGTCAGGTGTATATGTTCTCTAGGCAAAGAACAGCAGAACAGCAAGGATTACTGACTATAGAGGTGTCCACATTTGAACGAATGAAACTTTGCTCATCAAATTATCAGAAGAAAGTTATTAGAGTGTAAATACCAAATAATTTCATTACAACAGTTTCATTAAACAGGCTCTGTTGATTTAAATTAATCTTGCATCTTTTATAAATCCGTAACGACGGAACGTACAGTATTACATTTTGCTAGTGCCTTATTACACCATTTATCTCTAAATAAATTTAGCCTAAAAAAGAGGCATACCATCTTGAACAAAACCCAGATCTACTCAAAGAGAGTTAGTGTGGAATTCTGGGTCCATTTATATTCCTGAAAAATATTGCCAAATATTTCTACTTCTCTGAACTTTTGTATGATTACAAGTTTCAAAACTGTTATACTTTTTTTTTAATCCTGTCTTTCTTCTAGAACAGGACTATCAAATTTGCAGCCTCCTGGCTGGATGTGTTATCAGCCCTGGAGGCCATCATTTTCTTTGGATCTTCAGGGCGGCCACCCTTGGTGGATGGCATGCTGTGGGAACTGGGAGGGGGTTTGGATGGCGACGGGGTGAAATGTATAGCCATAACAGCATTATTTCACTGGGAGTCAAGGATATTCAGCCTGCACTTGGAGAAGCATGACTGGGAACTAACTTCAGTGAGGATGATGACCTGATTGAAGCATGTGATGGACATGTGGGTGCAGGGGAAGGGACTTTGACTTTCCTTTTGGTGGGGGAAACCTGTGAGACTTCAGATTCGGGTTTCCCCAGATGTGACACTATGACATCTCTAATAAAATGGAACTTGGAGGAAATGCCTGCCTTGGAGTCTTACTTTGTTGGGGGTGTTACTTGGAACCCTAACATATGTCATGTGCTGGCCACACCCACTCCTGGTTTAGCGAATGGGAGAAAGTCATGATACATCATGTGACTGCCGTGAAGATGCGAGTTTGACATCCCTGTTCTAGGAGCTGATGTTTATATCACAGGTGGTCCCTACTCATATTAACATCACCAGGAAAAATGCCTATGAAGCAGGTGAAGTTAAGAAAACCTAACTGGGCCATTAATATTTAGTGAACTTCATAGTCAAGAGAGACTTTAATCCGCTTGTTCCTAATTCATCACCAACACCTTAATACAGAATCATTAACTCATGTTTCATTCTTTTTTTACCTCATGGGATATATTGTTCTTCTGGATTCTTTGATATTATATGTAGCATCACTTGACAAATATAGACATTTATTCATGTAACTCTCAGCTCCCAATCAGAAAAGGCAAGTACCCTCAAACATCCTGGTTCTTGATTTATACACATTTTACCTTTTTTTGAAATATTATAAAATTATATTTGATCATTTTAAAAATAATAATAATCTTTAATTATAATATTTTAATGGTAATGCTGTGTGTTGTTTATATATTGATTACATTGAACACTACCCAGAGCCCCCTCTCTGAGAGAGATGTGGGTGGTTAAGAAATAGAAAATGCAAATAAATTTTATTTTATTTATTATATTTAATAAATGCTCATCCCCCTCACAGAAGGACCCT
The DNA here is from genome assembly GCF_051295495.1 of Thamnophis sirtalis. Taxonomy (NCBI): domain Eukaryota; kingdom Metazoa; phylum Chordata; class Lepidosauria; order Squamata; family Natricidae; genus Thamnophis; species Thamnophis sirtalis. The sequence continues at coordinate 45,715,698 of NW_028261383.1, read as the reverse complement.
GGGTGGTGTCCAAATTAAACACTAAGAACCATATAAATGTTATATAACATAAAAACCAAAAATAACAATTTAAAATAGGGAAAGAATAGTTAAAAATATGACAGTACACTTAAATGAAATGTGTGTGGGGGGGGACTTTGAGGGCACTAACCAGCCCCAGGTCTGCAGGCTTTTCTATCAGGCCCAGGCAAGTTGGGGCTTGCAAGAATCCATGGCCCATATTATTTCCTGGATTTTACACGAGGAGCAGGCCTAAGCAGCAAACAAGCAGTCAAAAATCTAAAAATGCCATTAATTACCTCCATCAAAAATGTTGCTAGTTCAAATATTCTAGTTTAGGTTTTATGCATAGACCTTTTAAAGGTAAAGGTTTCCCTCACACAAATGTGCTGTTTCCGACTCTAGGAGGCGGTGCTCATCTCTCTTTCAAAGCTGAAGAGCCAGTGCTGTCCAAAGGCGTCTCCGTGGTCATGTGGCTGGCATGACTAAATGCTAAAAGCGCACAGAACATTGTTACCTTCCCACCAAAGTGGTCCCTAGTTTCCATTGCATTTCTAAATGCTTTCGAACTGCTAGGTTGGCAGAAGCTGGGACAAGTAACTGGAGCTCACTCAGTTACGCAGTGCTAGGGATTCAAACCACTGAACTGCTGATCTTTCTGATCGAGAAGCTCAGTGTCTTAGCCACTGAGCCACTGTTTCCCTTTCACATAGACCTTTTACAACACAATAAAAACCCACGGAATATTAGAGATTGCTTGCAGCATCCCATACCATTTCCCACACTGTTTCTGGCTGCTGGGATAGTAACATCTGGAGGGCCATAAGTTTACCATTAGTTATTTTATATGTTTCCACATAGCAGTTTTTAGAAGACAATCAAGAATTCCCTACAAGACATTCTCCCCACTCCACCTCCAAAATCTGAGTACATTATAAATCTGGTTAATTGATCCTTAAGATCTCTTTGGTACATTTTGCCTTTTGGGGTTTTATTCCCATTTCTCTCCCACAAAATACAATTTCTTATAAGGATTTTTTTGTTTCGGTTTTTTACTTTCCAAGGACTGGACAACCACAGCACAGCAAAACTGTACACAATGCTTTATTGCAACACACGCCTTTCTTAATGGCAGGCTATTGTTTTGGGTTAACTCCACATTTCTAGGGCTTGCCACATAAATATATTTTCATACTCAGTTATTAATACTCAGTCTGTTAAAAATAATAATCGCAAAGTCTATAAATTAGCATACAATAGCAATATCACTTAGGCTTATATACCACTTCATAATGCTTTACAGCCCTCTCTAAGCGGTTTACAGAGTCAGCATAATTCCCCCCAACAATTTGGGTGCTTATTTTACCCACCTTGGAAGGATCGAAGGCTGAGTCAACCTTGAGCCTGGTGACAGTTGAACTGCCAAATTGCAGGCAGCCGGTAGTCAACCGAAGCAGCCTCAGTACTGCACTGTGCCACCGTGGCTCAATCTTTGCCTTTATTTTTGCACTAGTTGGGATGAGTTGCTATTTCAGTGTTGTTACTCTAGCTGCTGCCAAGTTCCAGGCAGGACTCCCACCAGTTTATACTGCTCACCATGCCTTATGGTCTTGGCAGCTGATGGATAGTCATCTTGCCTGCTTATACAGCAGTCCTCAACTTATGACCAAATGGGGCCCAGAATGGTCATAGTTAAGGAAAACCCTTAAGTAAATCACACCTGATTTTAAGACCTTTTTTTGCCCCAGTTTATGAGCAATTCACTGGAGTTGTTAAGTGAATCATGCAGTTGTTAAGCAAAGTTGGCTGGGAAGGTTGCAAATGCAGATCATGTTACTCTGAGACACTGCAACCATTGTAAATACATGACAGTTGCTAACTATGTGGATTTTGATCACACAACTGTAGGGATGCTAGGATTCCTCACACACCTCATAACCATGATGACCCGTCAAAGGTCATATTTTCCAGTGCAGCTGTAACACTTCTGGCCTCACCTCACCCTGTCCCGCCCTTCCTTATATTGCCTTGTCCGCCTTGGCTGGTGGCTACAGTCACACCTGCGCCCAGCTACTCTCTGGCTCCTTTGCTTGCCCAGACCATGCGGCCTAGCTGCCTTCACTGAGGCCTACCATGCCGCCCATTTGGCCCGCGCCTCACCTGCTCTGCTCACTGCAGCTGTCCATGAAATTAAGGCACTCGGATGAAGAAACGCCTCAGGGTGGACATGGCGAGGATCGGCTGCCTTTCAGGCCTGGCTCTTGCCATCCTTCTGCCCGTATGCTGTATGCTCACCCTTTGCCTCGGGCTGGGGGGGATGCACCAGTTTCTTCCCTTCCAAAGGGACATTTCCCCCCCACAGCCCCGGAGCTCAAGAGCCTGTTTTCGATGGCACAGTGCTCAGGCTACCACAGGTGCTCCCGACAGGAGTGACATTGAGCTGGCCATGCCTACCCTGGCAACGCCCACTCTGGGCCCCTGAGGCCAAACACAACCCTTATGTGGCCCTCAGTGAAATTGAGTTTGACACCCCTGACCTAGAGGATACAAAGAGGATGGAAAGGAAAGAAAAGTCTTTTATTTGTTAAACAAATTTATATAGCCATCTGTCTCACGGTGATTCCAAGTGGCATACAATATTAAAAGTCCACACTTAAAAATTCACAATTTAACCCTTCATGCCACTTCCCATCTCCCAATATAAAAGGTGGCTGCTTGTCCTTTTAGGTTTGGTTATTAACCCTCAAAGAATTGTTGTAAGGATAAAATGGAGGGAAGGGAAGAGTTATGTATACCACTTTACAGTGTGTTTTGTAGTTTCTCTGCTGAATTTCTGGCAATTGAAATGTAAAACAGTAACCGTACAATCATTTATGCAGCTACATAGAAGAGCCAGTTAGTTCAGTGTAACTGGTTCCCAGGAAAGGGAAGTATATTACTGTACATTAATTTCTTGGTGGCATTTGCTGAATTCGTGCATCAACATTCAATTTTGCAAGAAAATGCCTAAATTTCTGAATTAAATTTATAAGGCTATCCAATGCAAACAGTATAAGCAAGATATTGCATTAAAAAAGAACAATAAACAAAAAAATCATGGGGGAAAATCTATTGTTGAAAGAAATGTCCTTCTGGGTTCAGCTCCAAGTGGGGAAGAAGACACTGGAGGCATGGAGGCTGCTTGGAAAGATGGTTTAATGGTGGAAAGGACCACATGGCTTGAGTCTTGAACAGAAAAGGGGGATCACATGCTTCAATGTTGGGTGAAGAAGAAGAGAAGAGAGGAAGGGGCTTGCTAGGCTTTTATACCCTGTTCAGTCCCACCTCTCTGTTTCCTGTTCCTGTGTAAGAAATGTATTCTGACTGGTTGTCAGGCTCCCATGGTGCCATGCAGGGGGCTACTCTCTAGGCTGTGATGAGTTCTCAGTTGCCTTGTGGTCAGTTGAGTAATATCCCTTCCCCCTACAGCTGCAGTGAGGAGAAGTCTTTATTATGTAAAGTGGGCTAGCTTGGCCATCTTAATGGCCCATTAGCTGGGGATGGGCAGAAAGCTATAGGCAACTATTGTCTTTTAAAACATGTTTCTTTTCACATCCAGAGAAATATTCTGCCTTTTCAATATTTCCTAGGATATTTCATTTTTCTGGGAGAGGGCTGGATGATAACTTCCTACACTATGTTGTTTCTAGAAGTTGAAGACAACTCAATGACACATAAGTAAGCAAGCACTGCACAACATTTATATTCCCATGTCCCTGGGTAACAACCTGTGTAGAAACATGGGCTGAGAAATAATAACTATCTAAAAGTCACCAAAAGCTTCTGTGGCTAAAGCTAGAACTAGATCTCAAGTCTCATTGCTCCTAGTCCAAAACTTTAATCCTTTTACCACACTAGGATCTTCTGTTAAAGATATTCCATGAAAATGAGTTTAATATGCATATTTTGGACTGGCCACTTTAATCTGGGTCCAGAAATAGATTTATAGTTAGTGTAGATGGTAAAAAATCATAGAGTCATAAAGCTGAAAAGGTTAGGCCAAGCAATCAGCTCCTACTCCATGCAAAAATCCAAATTAAAGTATCCCCAAGAGAATGCTGTCTAGATTCTTCTTTACATGCCCTGTAATAGGGAATTATCTTCTTAGTTCAGTAACTGGTTTCACCGTTACTTTGCTTTTACCATTAGAATATTTTTCTTAACATTCATCATGCAATATGCCTTCATATAAATTAATCCCACTTTTACCTCATTCCTCCTTCTCCTTCTTCCTCCCGAGTATCAAGTATTGTGAGGATAGATTATTGGGTAAAGACGTGCTTCTGTGATGGTCCCAGCATCATCACCTCCTTCTGGAAGATTCCATCAATGTAAATGTTTGGATGTAGGAAGTTATCACCACCCCTCTCCTAGAAAAATGAAATATTTTAGGAAATATTAAAAAGGCAGAATATTTCCCCTAAAAGGGAGGCAGAAACTCATACCCCCCACCTTTGTCAATGAGCCATTAAGGCCTGAGCCAGTTTATTTTACATAACAAAGATCTACCTCCTTCAGGCAGAGCCATAATAGCAATTGCCCATCTCACCACATGGCATCTGGGAAGATTACATCATCCAGCAAGGCTCAACCAAGCCTGGGACTCAGGATAGCCTACAGAGTTGCCCCTGCATGGTCCCATAGGAGTCTGACAACCAATCAGAATACAAATTCAAATTCAAAAGCCCAGAGAGGGCATAAAACCGGGGCACTGTCGGCATCTTTTTCCTCTGCTCCCAAGACCTCAAACCATGTGGTCCTGTCCATCATCAATAAACCTTCTTTCCAAGCAACTTCCATGAATCCAGTATCTTTTTCCTCACTTGGAACTGAACCCAGAAGGATATTTCTTCCAACATGGAGAAACAGTTTTATATGAATTCAAATTTAATACATTGGAGAAACTGTTGTTCTCCTTTTAGGAAATCTGGATATTTCAAGATGATTGGTATGAGCGGATTTCAAAATGATTATAGGCCATGTCTAGACCAGATGGTTCACTAGTCTTAGAACTCATCCGTTTTTTTCATAAATACGCTTATTTCAATAAAAGGGGGAATACCTATTTCAGCATTATATTATTTGATTGTGACAATTGCAAAAAAGAGCAGGCAAATCAGAGAAACACAATTGCAGAGATCCAATGCAGGAAAATAGGCAAACACTGCAGGCTACATTATAAAGCTTTTTACAGTTTGCCTTCAATAGATTTCCTCATCTGTTTCAATATATTATTGCATTGGATTCACCCTCTTCTTCTAAGCCACAATCCTACAACTGAATGAATGCCATTAGCCTGGTGCAGATGCTGAATTTCATTTTTATTTCAGTCACAGATCCCAAACAGCCTGAATGATGGCAATTAAAAGTTACGAAACAGTTTAAGGCTGATACCAATTCGGAAGCAGTGCTTTGGAAATCTAACTTGGTTCTTTTAATATCCATTTTATGAAATTAAAATTAAAAAATTAATACAAACTAAAAAAGTAGAAAGTGCAGAAAAGAAAAAAAAATGGAAAGAAAATGGAAAGAAAAACAAGAATATAGTAAAGAAAAAGAAACAAAATATATAAACAAGTGACTTCCCACATCATTACAAGTATAAATAATTTTAATAACGTAGTTTCTCTTAAAACACAACAAATGATCTCTTCTTCGCCTATCTCATGTCTTATCTATAAACCAATTCTTAAAGCCTGTGGTTGTGTCCTGATCAGCAAAAGTCCATTAAAAGTTACCAAACATAACCCCATATCTATTTTAATCTTGATCGAATAAACCATTTTCCATTTGATATTCTTAATCTTTAACCCCTTCAAATGATATTATAGAACTTTCTTTCTTTACATTTTTTTCTTTGTTGCTTCTCATAATTTTTTTTTTCAAAATGTTAATAAGTCTCTTCTATAAACCTAATGTAGACAAGTTATCCAGGTCACTCTTTTGGCTTATTATCCCTTTTAATTATTAAGCCATCAGCCAATTTCATTTTCTACAGTATATCCTATACAGCATCTTTTCCCAATATAATTCCCGTAGCCTATCATTTTTAAATCCACTTTCAGATGAGTCTAAAACTTGTCTGGTAAAACATGTTCTTAAACACAGTTTATCTCTAATGGCAGACATTCTTACAATTAACATCTACATCCATTGTTTATAGATACCCTTCTATACATCCAATGTTAAAGAATTTTGCTCCATTCTGCATTCCAAAAGAGCCGATATAGTCTTTAACATCAACAGAGATATAATGCTGAGATTATGGGGAGTGATAGTTCTACTCTATGCTACTCTGTGCAGACTGCACCTGCTAATGGTTGTCCAATCTCTTCTTAAAAGCTTCAAATGTTGGATCATTCACAACTTCTGGAGGCAAGTTGTTCCACTGATTTAATTCTTCTGTCAGGAAATTTCTTAGTTCTAGGTTGCTTCTCTCCTTGATTAGTTTCCACCCATTGCTTCTTGTCCTGCCTTCAAGTGCTTTGGAGAATAGTTTGACTCCTCTTCCTTGTAGCAATCCCTCAGATATTGGAACACTGATATCATGTCACCCCTAGTCCTTCTTTTCATTAAACTTGACATACCCAGTTCCTGCAACCGTTCTTTATATGTTTTAGCCTTCATTCCCCTAATCATCTTTGTTGCTCTTCTCCGCACTCTTTCTAGAGTCTTTCTAGAGCACTCTTTTGCAGAGTGTAGCCTAAAAATTAAAGGTTAAGAGGAGGCATATCAGACTTGGGTTATCACAGGGAACAAGCGTAGACAAGCACCAGTGATCGAAAGCTTCATATAAATCCAAACTCAGAATAACACCAAATTTCCTAAACTATTATAGTTTTTAAGCTTGCCTCCAGAATTGTGGGGCCTACAATCTTGGGTCTTTAAGAAAATATTAGACAGGTGTCTGTTGGAGATGAGCTGACAATTCCTGCCTAGGACAGGAGTCCCAGGTTCAAGAACTCCCAGGTTCTTTCAAACCCTATGAGTCTATGCTCTTGATTGGGCTTCAAAGCTAAGCAAGATGGACTTGCTTAATTCTTGAATGGAACACCTTGAGGAGTTTCAAGATGATTGGCTAGATTGGAAAGTCTTTAAAAAACAAAAAAAACCTTGTAATAAATTAGCAGGGATGAATTATTGCTACAAAGCAACTTCATGTACACATCTATAAAGCCACCAGCTTGACTCGGGAAACATTTACGTTAATGAAAGATTAGAATTTTTAGCCTTTGTAGATTAGCACCCTGCATTCAAAACAGCTCCCTGGAAGAGTCTCTCAGCTGTTTACACTTACCACAGTTGCTTTTCAGAGACTTCCAAGGCAGTTCATATTAATGAAGCAAAAGATGTGGTGTTGCCAGTTCTGATTGTGTAGAAGAGTTAAGCAAAAAGAGAAGCGTGTATTTTTTATTATCTTTCTCCACACAAACACATAGACATATAAACAGTCGGATTATCAACTTTCAGATGCAATCATTGCTGCAGTGTTGACATTAAATCTGACAATTTAATGAGTTGTTTTGTCTGATCCAATCCATCCCTTCAAGGAATAAATGTCAATAAATAGCTTTAAAATTGTGAATAGAAAATAAATATGATTTTTGAGTGGAAAGAGAGGGATAAATGCTCTATAAAAGCAATGATCATGGTTCTAGGTTTATGTCACCACCCAACTCCTAAATGACTCTGGGCAGCTCACAATATCAAAAAGAAAACACATAAAAACATAATGCAATATAAATAACCAAGCTGCCATATTGACCCACCTTTGCAAATGCAGACTTGTGCCTGCTTGTGATGTGCCTCCTGTTTAATCCGCTTCCAACTCTGTAATCAATAACCAGTTATTTCAGTTCAGTGATAATTTTATGCAAGGGTTAGGGTTAGAATTAATACAAATAATGTTTGTGTCAGGGGAGCTATCAAAAATACATACACTGAAATCCAAGCTCCAGGATGTAGAAAAAAATCCTTCCTGAATTGTATTATCTTAGCCTCAGACAAAGATCACCTTTTAAAATATTCGATGTATACCAGAAATGAGTATATCAAAACACTCAAAATCTAGAATTTTGTCTAAAATAAACCATAATATATAACTAGGTCTAATTCCATCTTAAGATTTGAGCCTTTGCGAGCTTTAGCTGTCCACCTGGCTGCCTATAGAGGGCAGTCTGTAGTCTAGCCTAGGGGTGTCAAGCTCAATTTCATTGAGGGCCGCATCAGGGTTGTGTTTGACCTCAGGGGTCGGGAGTGGGGGGGGTGGGAGGTCGGTGGGCATGGCCAGCTTGACGTCACTCATCTCAGGGGCACCTGTGGTGACCTGAGCTCTCTGCCAGTAAAAACGGTCTCCCAAGCTCCCTCATGCGGCCCTCGTGATCTCCATTTTTGGCTGGGATGGCCTCCTGCAACTCACTCCCAGGAATAACGGAGCTTGGGAGGGCTGCATGCAACCCTCCCAAGCTCCATTTTTGCTGGCAGGGGCACCGTGGCCCAGTGCTTTGCTGTTTCCAGGGTGGCCCCGCGGGTCAGATCTAAGTACCATACGGGCGTTGAGTTTGACACCCCTGATCTAGCCTTTAAGTCCTAGCTGGGACTTAATTGGATTGAACTGGAATTAATTACAACCAATTCTTCCTGTGAGAAAATGCCTATATTTTGAATAATTTTTCAAAATAAATAGGACTTTAAAAATTGTACTCCAGAAGGAAGTAAAGATTACAATTAAAATGTAGAAGGCTGAATATATATCTGCAAATTCTGTAATTCACATTCTTCAGTTCTATGGCTGAAGATCAGCATATGGCTGTGATCTGCAGGGCCAGCTTGTTAGTTTAAAGATAATGGGGGATAATTTTCTGCCTTTTCTCATTCGTATTTCCCACTACCTAGTGCAGTGTTAATGAACCTTTTCAGCACCAAGTGCCGAAATCGGAGCACATGAGTGGGGCATGCCAGAAACCAGAAGAGCAGCTCTCTGGTGCGCATATGTGGGAGCACCAGAAACCGGAAGACAGTTTCCCAGCATGCATGCATGCACCAGGAAGCTGAGCTTCCAGTTTCCGGTGTGCACATGCGCACCAGTCACCTGGTCTTCTGGTTTCTGGTGCGCATGCACACATGAAGACTAATTGGCTGGTGCACATGCATGTGCTGGAAACCAGAAGCCCAGATCCCAGTGCGCAAATGTGCACCAGGGAGCTGCTCTTTTCCAGTTCTCCTGCACGCATGAAGACAAGCTAGCCAAGGCGCATGTGCATGCCAGAACCCAGAAGAGCAACAGGTGATGGCTAGAGTGCCCAGAGAGGTGGCTCTGCGTGCCACTTCTGGCACTCGTGCCATAGGTTCACCATCATGGACCTAGTGTGTTGCAGCTTGGAGCATGGAAAACCACCACTTGCTCATTCCACTCTGCTGTCGCAAACCTACCAAATGGTTGGATGATTTAACCAGTGATCAAACAGGAACTTATGTGGATTGGTACCATTGGTGGGTTCCGACTCCCGTTGCAACCGATACGCTGCAACGGGGCTGGGCGTCCACCATGTGCAAGCATGCAGCACGTTCTTGCGTATCCACTGCCCACAACGCTCCAGCTGCTTGGTGGAGCGTTGCTCAGGTGCCGTAAGCCCCATCTGCATGCCCAAATGCTCTGATCGTTTCAAATAGAGGTAAGGAGAGCAGGCGGGTGGGTGGGCCCTCCAGAGCACCATACTGGAATGGTACCTGGTGCTCCCAGCAGGCACTGGTGCATACGGCCGTACCGGTCATATCCCACCACTGGTTGATACACAACATACTGCTCTAGTTACTGAAGGGTTCAGAAAGATTTTATCCAGGTTGAAGCAATCATCTATTATTTTCACATGGGGAAAGTTCTCAACATCCGAATCTTGAAAAGGCAAACAAGAGCTTTTTGTATATCCCCGCCAATTTTTCTCAATCAAGCAACCTTGCTCATAAAGCCCAAATGCCATCTAAAGGGGTGTTGTCTTTTTCCTGCCACAATGCAAGTGCAACACATCTCACTCATTAGAAGCCAACCTACTCAGTTCCCATTCACAAATTCCTTGGGCCTGAATTAATGCCAGAGAATTAAGTCTCTGTCAAAGGAGTCAGTGATTAAAAATGAAACCCGGGAAGCATTCTAGCCATGCAATGTGGGCAGAGACAATAATGTTTTGTGAGAGGTTTTGTTTGATGTGTAATGACGGGAATTAATCATTTTATGGAACAGAATTGTGCTTTGTTATGTAAACTTATGTAAAGCCTGCCTTATATGACCTTTTTCAATTAGGAACAAATTGTTTAAAACTATCTTCTTTCTGGAGGCCTCTGAATTGCAACCCCTGGGACTTGGTAGTCATTTGGCCCTGAGAAGACTTACAGCTGTAGTGCAGCAGGAAGAGAGAGAAAGAGGGAGGGAGGGAGGCATGGAGAGAGAGAGAGAGAGAGAGAGAGAGAGAGAGAGAGAGAGAGAGAGAGAGAGAGAGAGAGAGAGAGAGAGAGAGAGAGAGAGAGAGAGAGAGAGAGAGAGAGAGAGAGAGAACGAATGCCTTTCCTTTAACATTCCTTGTCATTCCTTGCTTTATGTCTCTTTGTGGCAATCAAGAGAATTGGACTTTTCTTTTGGGTTAATTGAGAGGTGGCTGATTATTAGATCAGTGCATTGTCCTAAGATGTGAAATTCAGATAAGGAGATTATTATACTGAGGTGAAAAGATAACTGAAATACATTGGGGTTCAAAATCTTTTCTAGCAAAAAGATTGGAACAGATGGAAACATCTGTTTAGTGATTGTTTGAAGTTCCAGCAGTGCTGAAAAAAATGAGTTATAACCAGTTTTCACACTTATGACCACTGCAGCATTCCCAGGATCATGTGATCAAAATTCAGGTGCTTGGCAACTGACTCATATATATGATGGTTGCAATGTCCTGGGACTTACGAGATTACTTTTTGAGATCTTGTTGGCAAGCAAAGTCAATGGGGAAGCTAGATTCACTTAAATACCGTTTTACTAACTTAACAACTGCAGTGATTCACTTAGCCACAGTGGCAATAATGGTCATAAAATGGAGCAAAACTCATTTAACGAATGGCTCACTTGGCAACAGAAATTTTCGGCTCAATTGTGATCCTATGTCGAGGACTACCTGCTTTCAAATACTAAACAATTATTTGCTAGAAGACAGGCTCCTCGTCACCTGTTTATTTTATTTTATTATTTTATTTTATTTTATTATTTCCTGGTTAGATGACCAAACCTGCTGAGTTTTCATTGTGATGATGATGTGATGATGATGAACGAATTAGCCAATGAGAATGGCTGTGCTACTGGTAGATTGCTCTTTCTGGGATGCCAGTTTGACAACCATGGATAGAAAAACATTACAGAGGGTGGTGAGCACAGCACAAAACGTCTTGGGCTGTCCCCTGGAACTAGATGAGATCACTAGGGCTCGCTGCCTTAAAATTGGGAGGAAAATCTTCAGGGACGACTCACACCCCGGACGGTACTTCTTTACCCTCCTACCATCGGGAAGGAGACATAGAAGCATAGCCAGGTGCACAAACAGGCTGAAGAACAGGTTTTATCAGTGGGCTGTCAGACTCCTGAATGTGAAATAACATCATAACTACATAGTAGGATGGACTGGCAGGGCTGGCGCAACATGTAACATATTCACACTGGTGCAATAGGACTGAGTGTCTGTTAACATGATTTATTGGGTTAGGGATTTTCTGTCTTCACTGGGAGCTGTATTGTGTTGGGGGGAGGGGTGCACTGAGGGAGCTCAACCAATCTCATTGTACATATGTTGTGCACTGACAAATAAATAATTATTAATTATTATATTTGTGGCTGTTTATTGCACTGTTTCAAAAGTGCCATCTGTACAATTGTCTGCACAATTATAGCAGCTGATGTTAAAAGGACAAGAATAGCAGCACAATTGTTTTTTTTTTTTTAAATAAACGGTTCAAGGGAGCTTTGTTTTGGATGTTATGAGTAGCACGTGGTTCTTTAATAAGTTCTTATTTTGGTTTTACTATCTGGTGGAGGGAAAGAGGCTTGTGGATGTTTCATCTTGGGTACTAGATTCATGAATGCTTTGCTCTTGGAAAGCAGGGAAAGAGTGTAAATTTAATGTATTGATTTCATTAATTAATTAATTGATATGCCACACATCTATGGCTTGAGGTGATTGTGGGAAGCTTCAAATTACTTTTCTGACTTAAAAAAAGATATAATTTTTTTATCATGTCACTTTCAGCTCCAATGATTTTATGGATGCAACATGCAGGCTTCTTAGCAGTGATAAGGAAATGGTTTGTGTTGCTTTCTTCAGATTTTTTTTTCAGCTTTTTAAGGAAATAATATCCCTTCACCTAGCTCTCTTGGTTATTTACAGGTACTTCTCATTATTTCATGAAATAATCCAAGCTAGTATTTACAGCAGATGGTAGTACCTATCTGAACTTGACTGGTGTCAGAAAAGCTAAATAGGATAGGACAAATTTATTCCTACTTGGATGAAAGACTAGCAGAGAATCTCTGAACTCTGGTTAGATCGCAACATCCCTGTCCTGCGAAAAAAAGTCCCAGCTGTCAGAAAGAAGCAATGTTAAACCACTCTATATTATTGCCAAGAAAATAATCTGGAGAGGACTATAATATAAATAAAATGTTATCTAGCAAATATTTATAAAATGCTTTCTCAGATCAACTTAACAGCATTATAAAGGATTCTAGGGCCATGATGGTATGCAGAGCCATATTTGCTGGCACGCCAGCTGATTTTCGCCCTTCCAGAGGGCCGGAGGAAGCCATTTTTCACCCTCCCCAGCCTCTGGAAGCTTTCCTGAAGCCTGGGAAGGGCAAAAATAGCTTCCCCTGGCCCCTTGGAGGCCCTCCAGAAGCTAGAAATTGATCATTTCTGAACTTCTGGTTGGCCCACTGGAACCATTTTTTTGCCCTCCCCAGCCTCTGGAGGCTTTCTCAGAGCTTGGGGTCGGGTTGTGCACACATGTGGGCAGGGAAGGATTGAATTAGTGTGGGCACGCGTGCTCGTGCAATAACACGTGCATGCCCAATTTTTGCTCGCCATAAGAAAAAGGATCGCCATCCCTGTTTTAGGGTGTATCTATAGAATAACAGAGTTGGAAGGGACCAGAGTTGGTAATCAGCAGGTTGTGACCAGTTCTGGAGAACCGGTAGCGGAAATTTTAAGTAGTTCGGATGCCCCAGCTGATTGGGAAGAAAGGGGGATTTTGCAGTAACCTTCACTTGCCAGGCCCACCAAGCCACACCCACAGAACTGGTAGTAAAAAAGTGTGAATCCCACCACTGGAAGGGACATTGGAGATCTTCTAGTCCAACCCACTGCTTAGGTAGAAAACCCTACACCACTTCAGATAAATTGTTATCTAATCTCTTCTTAAAAACTTCCAGTGTTGGAGCATTTATAACTTATAACTTTATAACAGGGAGGCATAGGAACTGTAGGCCCAACTCATTTTTGGAATGGAACCAGACTGAGGAAGGATTTAACGCTTGTTATTTAAATCTTCTGTACATTGCACTTATTAGTTCATTGTTCCTTGAGAGATTTCATTGAGCTAAATTCTGTTCTGACAACTAAATGGCTATTGTTGTTTACTGAGCAATGAAAAGACTGCAATGGTTGTTATGTCAGGCCTGGAAGCCATCTTTTGCATTGGGCCTTCAGGCCTGCCATAATTACTGCTGTGGAAAATGGGAGGGGGAATTATGTGGAGTATGGACAGGGGTGGGTTCTGGCTGCTGCTATTGCTGTTCACTCAGGGACACACCGAGTGCGCAGTAGTTAAAAAAATGCTTCTGCACATGCGGTGCCTATGGTGCCACGGAGAGAACTGGTTCAGGGGCATGGCAGGCCAAGTTACTACCTACAGAGCTGAACAGGGCCAAACCAGTAGGAACTGTTAGGTACGCTCCCCGTTGGGAGAGCGAGTAGGTTCAGAGAAGCGTTGTGAGAGTTGTGTTGGAGAACACACAAACCAGCATACAAAGACATTGCAGTTTAAGTAGGCTTTTACTTTCGTGGAAATAGAGTTATCAGAGTCCATGAAACAGTCCAAGTCATGCACGGATAAGACAGTCAGTCATCAACGTCTTTCAGTTAAGGGATAATCCAAATAACATAGTCTAATATCATATAATCAGTTCAGAACTCAAAGTTTGCTAGCAGTTGCAAAACTTACAATAGCTCACCGCACTTTCTAACAGCCAGCTTCCAAAACACTCAGATCAGATCAGCCCAGCATCTAATGAATAGAGAGCTAACAGTCATTCTGGCTCCCTCTTATGGCCAATTGAGGAAACAGCAACCAATCACATTTTACAGTATGATTTAAAGAAACAATAGCATTGTTACATGATTTATATATTGCCAACCCAACCATTAGATTATATTCCTAACAGGAACCCACCTCTGAGTATGGGAGATATATAGTCATAATAATATTCCTTTTTCAGAGAGCCAAGGACATCTTGCTCTGCACCTGGAGGGGTATGACTGGGAGGCATCTCCAGTTGGGACGGGGTCTGATTGGTCCTTGTAATGGACATGTGGGTGCTGGGCAGGTACTTGAACTTTCACTTGGGTGGGGAAAACCTGGAAGCTTTCAATATGACATCTCTAATAAAATGGAACTTTGAGGAACTTCAAGCCTGAGAGTCTTTTTTCATTGGGGGTGTTGCTTGGAACCCTGACATCTTATATGTGCAATAACTGGGATAACCTTGAACAAAATTAACCTGCCATCACGAGTCACCATTTGAAGAAACACCATAACATTTATTTTATTTTACTTTTTTGTTGATTAATTTATGTTCTTCTGCAGAGTTCTGATCATACAGTGAATAGTCTCGAGTTGCATATTCACATTGTACTTTCCTGCTACTTTCTCATGGGAACTAGGCAGTAACTTCGGGCTTGGAAAACTGCAGATGCAAGAAGTATTGAGTTTTACAATCTCTGTGGAAGTCCAGAAATTAACAAAAAAACAGTTCATCAAATGAGCTTTTCCTGTGACAGATGGTTCCCAGCAGACCCCTCCAGGTATGCTGGTGGATAATTCCCATCACTTTCACATCTGGATGGTGGGCCAGATGGGGAGAATTGCCTTATGCTGAAGATTTAGTGTGGGATCCATAGTCAGAGAACCCTTTACATGCTTCCTTGCCAGCTCTTTCCTTTTCAAGATTAGGATTTTGCTGCACACAATTGCTTTTCAGTGGTTTGAATGAAGAGCTTTCTGTATCATGGCTCCCCACTTTTAGAACTGTATTTCACAATTTGTGTGACTTGGTTGGTTGGGGAATTCTGGAAGCCGAAATACTCCATGTGTCAACCCTGAAGCTGACCTGACTGAAGCCATCTTGGACCTTCAGTGTTGCCACACTGGAACTGAGGGATAGGGAGAGGGGACTATAGATAGATGGGGTTTTATAGCCAAAACAAAATACTTTCTCTTGGGAACCAAGGACATTCTCACACCTGGTCAGAGGAAGGAGGAGTGATGTGATATCACCAGGCAACCAGATGACACCATGTTTAGAATTTTGTAAACCGTTAATGTTGCTGAGATTCAGAAACATCACTTTAAAAGACCTTTCCCCAGAGGTGACAATGGTTGTGCCCTGATAACTTTGAGATAAATGATAAAGAGGTGGCTTTTTGGATCGTCCAGAGTAGTCCTGGACTTATAATCACAATTGGCCCCAAAATTTGAGTTGCTAAGCAAGACAGCTATTAAGTGAATTTTGACCTATTTTACAACCTTTCTTGCCACAGTTGTTAAGTGAATCACTACACTGTTGTTTAATGAGTAACACCGTTATTAAGCGAAGCTGGCTGCCCATTGACTTTGCTTGCCAGAAGGACACAATGGATGATCAAATGATACTGCAACCATCAAAGAGACATACCAGTTGCCAAGCATTTGAGTTTTGATCACGTGATCCCAGTTCTGTGAAAAATTGTCACTTTTTTCAGTGCCATTGTAACTTCAAACAGTCATTGAACAAATGGTTGTAAGTCAAGGGCTATCTGTATTGGGACCTAGATTGTAGGAAATGGTCCTTTGAGTGATTTGGCAGAAGGCCTTCACCTTTACAATCTGCCATCGAATTATCTAAAGGATTATTTTCTGCTGTATTAACTGTCAGAGTTTGTTGCCAAAATGAAATCCAGAAAGCACGCAGAGATAACTGATTCAGCAGGATTCATTAACTTCTTTATATACATAATAACAGATTAAAAAATGTACAATACCAAGAGGTTCTTCAGTTTCAGATCAGAATAGCAGGTCCAGACTAGTTTCTTTTCTACCACAGAGCTTAATACAGACAAAGAGAACCTCCTCTATACAGGGCAGTTAAGCTAAACCTAAGTCACACTCAGGTGCCCAGCTGTCTCCAGCAAATACTGTTTCACTTTCTAAACAGCCCTCATTGGCTGACTTAGTTCTATGCTTATTCATTGGCTGACCTTGTTACCATGTCTCTGCCAGTCATGAATTCTCTGACAATAACCTGTCTGGCTACTGAATAGAGGCAGTCAATCTTTTTTACATGCCCTGCTGTCATCTATGGCAACCCATTTATGGAAATCTTCCTTCTGTAAAGGTTAGTATCACCATCTTGCTGCCAGTTAAAAACTTTAACTTGCTCAAGGCTTTTAAAATTATGTATATTTGAAATGGATTCGGTATAATTTATATGAGATTATGACACTGGAAAGTACTAGGAAATCTGGAAAATTAAACAAAAAAGACTTTGGAAGAAGGCAACAGAAAACTTTCTTTGTATTGTTCCAGAAATGCCATGGAAGAACCTGTGTGGTCACCAGGAATGGAACTCAATTTATATCGAGTTTATGTCATCCTGGGTTTTAAATCTTTCATGCTCCAAGCATTTGCAACTTTATTTCATATTTACTGTATTTTACATATTTAGGTAGTCATGGCCAATGAACAGTTAATAAATGCTTCTCATAAATGAATCACTAAAATGTGTGCCATTTTAAACATTGTTCCCCTACTAAATTCACATAAAATCTTGGACATGTGAGAGATGACCTGATGCTCCTTTGCAGCAAATATAATCTTTGTCCAAAGTAATTCGTAAGATGCAATGCATATACATCGTCTTGTCTGCGTAATATATTCCAAGAAAGCACTCTGTATATTTGTCAGCATTTCTTCACTTCAATCAAATAAATAACTTCTTTAATAACGCAGAAAGGTGCAGTGTAGTATTCTGGCAAAGTGTTTTCTTTCCAGGAGGTGGCACCAGCATATTGAGCAAGATTTTAGACAGCTCCCCCCCACTCCCCAAATGTATTGCAACATTGCTGCTTACTGGCATGCAATGTACAATGGATACATTGCTCAGAAAGGAAATGCAAAACTAATTATTTAATTTCAGCAACGCTTTAGGGAATTAGATGTTCCCTAAACTTCCAGTAGGCCCGTTTTTCGCTCTCCCCAAGCCTCCATGCGTGCCTTCCACTTACCTGCATCCAAAACAGACCACGTGGGATGGGAGAGGACGGATGGGTGAGGCCAGCCAGGAATGGGATTTGTGAGTTCTCTGAACTGCACACAATCTTAGCTAGAGGTTCTCCCGAACCCCTGCAAAGCCCCAGCAGCCCACCCCTCGTAATAACTGAATCCAGGAAAAAAACCCAAGTTATTTTAAGGAGTTGTAACCAAATACTACATTTACACTCAAGCGACGTTAGGAGAATCATTTTCCTTTTGAACCTGATGCACTGCATAGCTCTCTGGCACTGCAAAATTTAAACAGCGTATTTCTTCTAGGCGTGGTAAGTTTATCAGGATCTCCTGTCTCATTCCACTAACAGATCCCTTCCAGGTCTCATGCAGCCAGATGTTCCATAACAGATCTTGCTTTAATCCAGGCAGGCGTTTTGAGACATGCCCCCCCTGAAACATCTGAAGAGAGCATGCTTGGTGAAGTCAGGTGTAAATGACTTGTGTTTTTAGTTAAACATATTTAAAATGTTTTCACTGGAGGACATTGGCAGCCTTGGAAAAATTCTGGATACACTCAATGTCTGCTAAAGGTCAAAATGCATTACTCTTTCTTATTTAAAGCCTGAAGTGTTTGGTAGAGAAAGCAGCTAGAAATCTCTTGCCCTTTTTCCCCTGGGGGCGGGAGGGGGGGGAGAGAGAGAAGTTCCCCATCAAAACTTTTATTGGCTTGAAAAGAATAATTTGTTGAAACAGTGGAATTTTCCTTGCCAAATCCTGATCTGGATTGGGCCCACAACTCTTTTTTTTTTTAGTTATAGTTATAGCAGTAGACTTATATACCGCTTCATAGGCCTTTCAGGCCTCTCTAAGCGGTTTACAGAGAGTCAGAATATTGCCCCCAACAATCTGGGTCCTCATTTTACCCACCTCGGAAGGATGGAAGGCTGAGTCAACCCTGAGCCGGTGAGATTTGAACCGCTGAACTGCTGATCTAGCAGTAGCCTGCAGTGCTGCATTTAACCACTGCGCCACCTTGGCTCTTCTTTTACTGAAGTGGATACTTGTTGACATATTCAATGAAAAATGTACCTGCAAGGGTGCCTTTAAAAGAGGCTCTACAGCAGGGCAGGAATCTGGAATGGTGGGAATATTTACAAATTAGAAATAGGTTTAAAAGCGATAAGGTACAGTTTGGGATCTACCTCAGGGGCTAGATAAGATTTTGTTTGGCAGAGATAAGAAAATGTTATCGAAGATTTATCAATTTTTGACCTGTCAAGATGCTAAAGAAGAAATGGATAAAAGCCTTCTAATAACATGGGAAAGAAACTTTGGCTATGACATTGAAATGGGCAAATGGTGGGATCTATGGTGTAAGACTATTAAACTTACAATATCTACAGCATTTAAAGAAAACATATACAAGATGGTTTATAGATGGCACTTCCCCCCAACGAGGTTAGCCAAAATGTTTCCTGGGTTATCTCCACTATGTTGGAAATGTGGAAGAAGGGATGGCACATTCTACCATATTTGGTGGTCTTGTATTTAGGCCACGAAATACTGGAGAAGGATTCAAAAATGGCTAAAAGAGGTTACCGGGGCAAGCATGGAATGGAAACCCGAGAATTTTTTACTAAGCATAAAACCAGAAAACATGAGTAAATCTATATGGCATTTGAGCCTACATATAATTGTGGCCGCAAGAATAACCTATGCACAATTGTGGAAATCTACTACCATACAGTCGGAAGATGCCATAATTAAAAACATCTATGAATGTGCAGAAATGGACAGAATGACGGGTTGGCTGAGGGACAAAGGAGAAACGGAACATTATCTTAGCTGGAACCTATAGTATATGTGGGCGACAAGGAGAACAGCAGGGACTTAAAACGGGGAAAGTTAAATAGCAGTTGTTAACAATAGGAACTAAAAGTGAACATGGGTATTGTAATAGATCCCTGAACTCTGTAATGAGAAGATGCTGCTTAGAGACTAAACAATGAGGAAGGAAAAAAAAAAGTTGGGCTGTGAATGACTGTCACCACGGGGGTGGTGGTGGTGGTGTATGTTTAAAATTGTATTTGTATTTGTATGTTTTATTCTTTAAAAAATGTATAACCAATAAAGATTATTTTTTTAAAAAAAGAGGCTCTAACCAGGTTAAAATGATGAACCTGAAACAAAATTAAACAAGCAAACAGAAAGTAGAAGTTACTTATGGATTTGTAGTTTTTAAATTAACTATGTCTTAATCTGGAGGAGTGAGCTGCATTTTATTTCATTAGGAATTTTATCTTTAAATAATTCCCCCTAATTTTAAAGTGAGAGATAAAAGATCGGTAGGTGGATGGACGGACAGACTGTCAGACAGACAGACATGTGTGTGTGTGTGTGTGTGTGAGAGAGAGAGAGAGAGAGAGGGAGGGAGGGAGAGAGAGAGAGAGAAGACAGACAGATAGATGAGAGATAGATGAGGGATAGATACATGGATAAATGGATGGATGGATGGATGGATGGATGGATGGATGATAGGTAGGTAGGTAGGTAGGTAGGTAGGTAGGTAGGTAGGTAGGTAGGTAGGTAGGTAGATAGATAGATAGATAGATAGATAGATAGATAGATAGATAGATAGATAGATGATAGAATGACAGATAGACAGACATACTTTTTTTCCATTTAAAAAAAGGGGGAGAGAAGAATTTGGCCACAGAATTGCATTGATCACTGTGTTAATAGTGACTGGCATTCTGCTAACTTGAAAGTGGAAATAGGTATACCATTATTGACTCCTGCTTTGATGTGCTATAATGAACTATAGAGATTAACTTGGGTTAAGCCTGAGGTCAACGTTGGATTTCATTTCCATCACTACAAAGAGGTTTGGCTACATCAACTAAATCAGAAACATTATTGGCCTAATTTAGATGTGGATGAGCACATCAATATGAAAATGAGCCAGTGGCCTTCCTCAACTGTGCCGTTGGTTCAAAGATGATCGCATCAGCCCCATTTGGCAACCTGAATCGAATTTGTATAAACCTATTAGGATCATATCTCAGCATTGTCTACCTGAGTTTTGAAAAGAGGCTATGAAATTAAGCAGTGCATGTTTAACAGGATGGATGCTGGTGTCTAGATAGATACGAAGTCCTGGTTTCACAAAGGAGCCTAAGGAGATGGAAAGAGCAAGGTAGTATTTAAATCTAGCTAGCTATCCTGGGATATTACAAAGACAGGCAACTGTCATCATTTCTTGCATTCTTCTCTCCTCTTTTTTTGGGAAGAAGCTGGACAGCTTCTTTCAGTAATTCAACTGGCATCAATCATCTGAAATGTCCCACCTGCTCAGACTCTTATGCAAAGATGGCCAACTATGGAGGACTTTATGACCTGTGGACTTCAATTCCTAGAATTCCTGAGCCAGCTGGTTCAGGAATTCTGGGAGTTGAAGTCCACAGGTCATCATGGGCCCATAATGGGCCCACCCTTGGACTTGTGGAACCACCTCCAAAACTACCTCAAGGCCACAAATGCTTATTACAGACTAGAAAGGCTGCAATTTGCAGTTTGTCCTCACTGTCATTTTGAGGCAGCTCCCAAGGAGCCAGCGGAATGATGGCTCTAGGGAAGAAGAAAAGGCCAGTCCTGCTTGTCATTGTTAATGAGATTGTGTTGCTGTAATCACATTCTAAATCGGGTTTTCATGCTGTGCACGGTGATCGCGAAGGGGAGGGAGAGAGATGTGCATTGCAGATAGAGCGATCCTGGCAGGTTAATTTTTAGATTAGATTTAATAAATACTGACCATAAATCAGGGGCCATGAAATAGAAAAAGAGTTAGGTGTGTATTTGTAGGGTGCTTGCAAGAGGAGACGGGTTAGCTAACTAGTGAATTTGACCTGAAAAAAAGGACATGTCAAGAGTCAGAGTGTTCACAGAAAATGAGACTTTAAGTATATTTTTGGAAGAAGGAGGAGGAGGAGGAGGAGGAGGAGGAGGAGGAGGAGGAGGAGGAGGTTGCTGTTAACATGTCCATTAATGGTGCAGACCTCTGCAGGATTTCTCCTGCCTCTTCTTAGCATTATGCAGTTGTGTTTTTCAAATAAAACAGCCAGTATCGTGTTTAAATTCTTCTCCAATCCTGCTTGCTTTGTTTTAGTTTCTTAGAGGAGCCAGGTGTGAAATTTTATTCACAATGGCCAAAGCACAGCTGTTTCTTTCACTTCCTCCACCCCCATCTCCATATGTGAGTATTATTTTCAAGCCTCTGAGATGGGCAAAAGGCAAAGGGGGTTACATTCATGTCATGTACCCAGAGGTGGGTTCCTGCTGGTTCAGACCGGTTTGGCCAAGTAGATAATAACTTAGCTGGCCAGGCCCCCAAACCAGTGGTGGGTTTCAAATTTTTTTAGAACCTCTTCTGTAGGTGTGGCCTGCTTTGTGGGAGTGGCTTGCCAGCCATGTGACTAGGTGGGAGTGGATTGCCAGCCATGTGACCAGGTGGGAGTGGCTTGCCAGCCATGTGACTGGGTGGGCACGGCCAACTTGTAAAATGTGGTGAAACTCACTTAATAACACTCTTGCTTAGCAACCAAAATGTTGGCTCAGAAGCTCTGGCATTTGAAACACGCAAGTCTTAAAGCTGTGAAGTTACAAGACCATTGCACCCTTAACCCTTTAGAAAAAAAACCCAAGGGGTGTTCAAACGTGACAGCTTTAAGACTTGTGGACTTCAACTCCCAGAATTCCTCCTCTCACTCTTCATCTTGATAATGTGCAGACAGGCAGGGAGAGGGAGCTGGAACTGGTTCTAAACGGCACTGTAGATTTGTGGAACCTCTTCTATAGAAGAGGTTAGAACTAGCAGGAACCCACCCCTGCCCCAAACTGGTTCTATTGGCAGCACCATAGCTTTCAAAACTAATTAAAAATCAATTTTATAAAATAGAAAATTTTAAAAGACCAAATATTTCAATGCATTTTATGATGTTTTAGTGGCATCCTTCAAAATTTTATGAG
The DNA here is from genome assembly GCF_051295495.1 of Thamnophis sirtalis. Lineage (NCBI taxonomy): Eukaryota > Metazoa > Chordata > Lepidosauria > Squamata > Natricidae > Thamnophis > Thamnophis sirtalis. The sequence goes on along the minus strand of NW_028261383.1, from coordinate 45,693,084 downwards.
CTTTAGGACAAGAAGACACAGTTTCCCAAGAATTAAATGTTTTTGAAGTTTGGGTAAAACAACAAGACACACAATGAAGATGTATAAAATGTGGGGAAAGTGAATAGGGAAATAGGATGGGCTAAATGAAACACCCTGCATGCTATGAACATATATAAAAAAGACATAGTGATTTAAAAATGATTAGGGACATTCATAAACTGTACAATCATCCATTACTATCTTTCTCAAGGGATAGCTGGGAAATGCAAACAAAAGGGAAACCTTGCTATCAATAATAATATTTGAAATGACGAATGGGGATCAAATCTTAAAAGATCTCTGAGCTCATGCTGCACTTGTCGGAGAAAACTTTCAAGATTTGACCATTTTTGATAATAAAAATATAGAAATCAATGTTTTAATTTAAACAAAACAAAACAATGTCTCTGAGACATTGCTTGAAATAACACACCAATGCCTCTTTTTTTAAAAGTATGATTTGTTTATCTGGATTGGATATCCAAGAATAGAGCCAGATCATATGTATACAATCTAGCCTGGAGAGAAATTTGTTAAGCAAGCAGCATTTGAAGATTACTGCCATACAAAGTGAAAATATCATCAAACCACAGAGGAATATGAGATGAGTTAATCCCATCTGTATCAAGATCATTCCCAGTGATTCTCGTCTATTCAGACAGTTATGTAATCTGTCAGTTAACCCCAATGAACAAAAGAGACAATGAATAAAGACTGATGGAGTGAACTTACAAAGTCTCTATCTCACTTTTCCTTGAGTTGATTTCTTATCAGGTATGGATCAATTCCGTACCTACTGAGCTTCAATAGTATCAGGACAGTTAATGCTTCCATATGTAAATGCTTTCTGGGTGCTTTCCTTTTCCATAAAAGATTTATATATGCAACAATTTGCAGAGGTGATGCCAATGGTCTGACTAACAAACCCAACAAAAGTTGATAATTTCAGGAACATTAAAATCCCAAAATCAAACTTTATTGAGTACATCATTTCAGAACCTAAGAATGCAAAAACAGCTCTAACTTTTCCTGTGCAATCCCGCATGAAGAATAGATGTCTCCCTTCCTCCCCACAAAACGGGTCACATTAACCAATTATGAATCAGCCTTTTGTTTTGAGAATAGCCCGTGGCTTGGCCAACACCTGTAGAAGTGTCCTTGGTGGTTACTTGGCTCTCATAATTGAGGTCTGGAGTTTCCACATTCCATTTTACCCTGCCCTCTCCCCTGTTCTTTGGCAAGTTAAAAATCGATAGTATTCACATGAAGCATAAACATTTTCAATCTTGACAGATAAAGTGGCTATTTACTGAGGTTTACCTGGAAGTTGAATTGGATCAGAATGATGAAAAGCTATGTACAAATGCCACCGAAATGTATCACTTAAAGCAGAAATTTTCAAATGTCTCCAGGCCATGGAATCTGTTAGGTTTTTTAAAAAACAATCTAACCCAATGGAGAAATTGCAATGGTAGAACATTCAACTGTGGTGAAATGAATGTCTTTGATAATTTGTTTTCTTTGTAGTCTCTTGTGGACTTCATTCATGTTCTCACAGGGCTAGAGCTTTATGGAACACATGGAACCGCATTGTGGGCATATTAAAATACTAACATGGGGAGGAGGTGTTGGCTTTCCAAATAAATTGGTGCGTGTGTGTGTGTGTGTGTGTGTGTGTGTGTGTATTCCAGCATAACTCTGGAATGCCTCAAACAATTTCAACCAAACTTGGTACACAGATGACTTACCCTGTGGAAACAAATACTGTGGGTATGACACCCCTAACACTCCTCAGGATGTATCTTTTGTTAAGATACAGCCTGTTGTGCTTTAAAATGGATTCTACCGTACTGCCGTGAAATGGCTTCTACTATACAGCACAGTGGTAACGGCTTCACAGTACTCCACAAGAGGGCTCCCTCTGGTAAGTGGGAAAATCCAACATTAGAAATTATGTTTGCTCTGGACATTTTCCCACTATAAATAAATTTCCAGCCAATGCTGGGTTATCAGCTAGTTTAGTATAAAAATATAGTTCCAAAATAACATATTTAACTTATTTCATTCCATTGACAAGACAAATATAAGTACAATTTAAGATGCAAAGCATGCAATTTCTTCTCTCTCCTGTTTCAGTAACTAAAGATCCCTATTTCTTCAGTTGTACTGGAACAAAATGTTTCCTTCGAATCAAGCCAGGGTCCTGGTAACTTCACACTTCCACAAAATTTTCTTGATAATGGAGAACTGTTGGTGCTTTCTTTTCCCTTCTTCCAGTCTAGCCTATTATTTCAAAATAAATTATAATAATAAAACCTTTCTTCCTTCTTCCCACAAGATGGCCATCTTCTCCTCCAAGAATGTCTGCCGGATTCATGCTTGGATTCAAGTTTCACTCTGCTTTTTGCTCCAAGGGCTTTTTGCTGCCAAATTACTTTTGGGTAGATTGCTGATTTTATAAAGTGGCTTATGATTTAATGCAGGCAATCAAAGTTATTGATACTGGAGGTAACAATTATTCCTTCTTTCAGTCATTCCTGCAGCTTATATGTCACTCAGGCCGAAACCTAGCTCTAGCTGCTTCCAAAAGGCATAAAAAATAAAGCAATAGAGAAAAAAATATCAAATAAATAAAATAATCGTGATGCATAATACGTTGTTTTAATTGTACATACATCTTTTTAAAATTTATATTTTACTGTGTTTTACTAATCTAGGTGATCTCTCTCTCTCTCTCTCTCTCTCTCTCTCTCTCTCTCTCTCCACACACACACACACACACACACACACACACACACACACATATATATATATATATATATGGGGTGTTTTGTATTTGTGCTGATAAATAAATAAAGGGAGACTAATATAGATCTATTTCAAGCTATTTAGCTCTCATCAGCTAGCCATACCCTTACTGGGATTCGAATATTTGGGCATACCAAGGGTTGTGACACTAAATACATACACACACACACACACACACACACACACACACACACACATATATATATATCTTGTAAGCTAGCCAAAGTCATTGAATGAGATGGGCGTTTATAAAGTGAATAAATAATAAATTAAATTAATATAAAGTAAACCCAGGGAAACTATTAAAACTACCCAAACCCAATAATTAAAAAAAAACACCATTCCTGTTCATTTACACAATAAGGAAAAATAGTTATTATAGAATTAATCACCTATTGCAAAAATAAGGTATACCATGCTATGAAAGCCAAAAGGTCTTCCAGAAAAGAAAATCTTGGGGGCTTTTCTGAATATAAAAGGAGTACAGATAGATCTCGACTTACAATTATTTGTTTAGTGACTGCTCAATGTTAAAATAGCACTTATGACTGTTTTCCACACTTTCAATTGTTGCAGCATCCCCATGGTCACGTAATCAAACTCGAAATGTGGAATAGAATAGTAGACCACATCAACAGGATTACAGTTTCCAAATATCAGGAATTAAGAAGTTCTACTTACTTCAAATATTGTGTCTGGTTCTGGGCACAATATTTTATGAAGGCATCAGAGAACTTGAAAAGAGTTCAGAGAATAGCAATGATCAAAGTGATTGGAAACAAGTCTGATAAAGAGAGATAGAAAGAGATGGACCTATTCAATCTTGAGAAAACTAGGGTGAAGAGTAGAAGAGCAGCCTATAACTATCTAAACAGATGTTACACAGAAGAAGGTCAAGAGTCATCTCTGTCTTTCCAGAATGAAGGACAAAAAATAATGAATTTACGTTACAAGCTAATAAAACTTCCGAAAAATAAAAGCCATTGGTAGAATTAATTTATAGAGACGTGGTGGCTCAGTAGCTAAGACGCTGAGCTTATCTATTAGAAAGATTGGAAGTTTGGCGGTTTGAATCCCTAGCGCCACGTAACAGAGTGAGCTCCCATTACTTGTCCCAGCTTCTGCCAATCTAGCAGTTCAAAAGCATGTAAAAATGCAAGTGGAAAAATAGGAATCTGGATTCTTTCATGAGAAAGGAGAGAGACTCAATGTCCCAAGCAGCTTCTTTCCACTGTGCAATTCAGGGATTCTTATTTATTTATTATATTTCTGTACAGTCATGATGATAAGAATCTCAGAAGTACTAAAGAAGCACACATAAAACATAAACCCCATAATAAATTAATTATGATATCACAATTAAATCCAGAGTTGCATACCACAAAAAAATTACATGATGGCTTTGTCTCAACAACTAAATAATTTAATTACGCTTTATCAGGCTTCCAGAATGCTTTCGTAACCAGCTTCAGTAAAGCCAGCCGCCATCAGTAACAGTCAAATTTGACTTCCAGGGGAAAGTTTTATGATAGAAAAGCGTCTATTCCTTGACTTAGTGACTTCACACAAGTGAGGAACCATGTGCAATGTTTACTGAGGTTTATGTATCACGTGGTTTAATTCTAGTTGAAGAAATTGTTCCTGAAAAATACTCAGGGACAAGTCACATAGGGCTTTATAGCTGACAACTGGTGCTTTGAAGACAGTGGTGGGATTCAGCCAGTTCGCACCTATTTGGGAGAACCGGTTGGTAACTTTCTAAGTAGTTCAGAGAACCGATTGTTGGAAGAAATCTCCTTTTGTTTTTTTCCACTTTACAGGGCTAATCCTGTAAGGAAGGCAGGAAGGAAACATTCTAGTGTTGTTTCTAGCCTAATCTTTATTGACCTGCTTACAGAAACTGCCTCTCCGGTTAACCCATATTACATTGTAACAGCTAAGGCGAAGCGCCCATCAACCTGAGTGACCTTGAATTGGCCAAGCGCACCCAGTCAGATGACCACCGAGCCCCACCTACCCAGATAGTCATTAGGGCAGAGAACCGGTTGTTAAATTATTTGAATCCCACCACTGTTTGAAGTACACTCAGATACCTCCTGAAACACAGAGCCCAAAACCAGAGGTGTATATAGGGGATGGGGAGTGAAGGACATGTTAAGAAAGTTAAGATATTTGCGGCAACCATATAATCAAGGCCTTGCCCCCTTTTCACATGCATTGTATATGTGCTTCAATCACATCATGTTCAATCACATGGCTGTAGCTGACCCCCTTCCCCACAAACATTTTTGCTGCAACTGAATTCTAGTGTGCTTCTGGTGAATTGAACCAATAGACAAACATTTGCTTCATTTTATAGAATCAACAGTTTCCTAGTGTTCCTTAAAGGAAGCTTCCTTCCTTAAAGGAAGATCCACGTAAAGCAAATTTCAGAGGGCCATTCAAATAGTAGTAAGAACATGAGTTGTCATTCTGGTACTGTTGAACCAGAACGATTCCATACATCACATATATGCTTGTGTGCAGTGAGAAATAATGCATAGGATACTCTCTGTATCCATAGAGTATCCTATGCTTATGCTTGTCAATCAAAGACAGTTCACTAGCATTTGGCAGGGGAGAAGGGAATGAGAAACTCTCACCCACTTGTACCAGCTCTGGGGCCAGTGCACCATGGCTCCAGGTTCCTGGCTCAGCTTTTTGCAACCAGTAACTAAATGGCCAGGCAAGTAGCTGGCGGTAGTATTGATACCCAATAAGCAGAAGTGGGCAATACTATAGGAGAGTTCCTGGAGGATACTTGGCAGTGGGAAGAAACAGATCCATATATCTCTCCTTAACACAAAGTTATTTTCCAAAGTATAGGTAGCCTTAGTAATAGGAAAAGACATTGCAGGTTTTCAATCAGGCCAATGTTTTTTCAACCTCAATAACTTTAAGATGTGTGGACTTCAACTCCCAGAACTCTTCCACTAGCATGCTGGCTGTGGAATTCTGGGAGCAGAAGTCCAGACAACTTAAAATTGCTGAGGTTGAAAAACACTTAACTAGCCTATTCAACCAGCCATTCCTAAGATGGAATTGTGTGGATTGACTTATCCATACTCTAACAGCTTCAAAGAAGGAGTATTGCAAGGATACAGCAGATCTCTCTCTCTTTCTCTCTCTCCCTCTCTCTCTCTCTCTCTCTCTCTCTCTCTCTCCTCAGTATTGATGAATCCATGTTTTATTACTACCATGTAGAAGCAGAGAAAAGTAAAATGATAACACAGTTTTTCCATAGTTGCATGGCCTTATTATCGCCTACTGTTTCATAATATTCAACCACATCTTTTTTATAGTATACAATTCCATAGTAGTAGAATGCTTAAATTACACAATATGGACAAAGGAAAAATAAACATAAGGATTAAACTTTATCTCCAAGAACATCCAATAGACCCAGGCAATAAGAACAGCTTTTCTAAGTCAGATCCAAGGCCACCTAAGACTCATTCTATTTTCACATTGGCGAGTTGGCTACCAAAGGAAAACCCATAAATAATGCAGAAGCATTGCAATGTATGTCCAGATATATTGCAAAATTCCACCTTAGCTATTTCAGCCATGTCTTGTAATCAAACTCACTGGGAAAAGGCAGTTATGCTCCAAGTGGTCAGCAGTTTTTATGAGTGAGGCTTCCCAAAAAAAAAAAAAACAGTGGTGAGATACCCTCAAAATCAACATCAGCCAGAGCATAAAACAATGGAAAGAAACCATGCAAGGTCAGAAAATGTGGAGAATGCGGGTCCATAGTACCTCTGAGAATCAGACACGGCTGAATGGATAGCATCATCTTCCTTGTATTAGGCAAAAACAGAGGTGGGCTGCACTTACATTCACAAGCAGTTCGCTGGTTGTGAATGCATGCGCATGTTAGCTTTGCTCACACACGTCCCTTTGGGAGTGAAATGGAGCTTCAAAGAAGCAGGTGATCAATTCAGTGAGTAAAGCAGGGGATTGGCTAAACTCAGCTGGGCAGTGGGGGTGGAGGGAACGAGCCAGAAAGTTGGTTATAAATGGATATCTTAACACAAGGGTGGGTGGGTGGACCCAGCCAGTGATCAAAGCTAAGGGTTCGCCTGAACCCGTGTGACAATGCAGCAGCCTACCACTGGGCAAAAATGAATCCCGGTCCAGAGACTTTATGGCAGCTTCCTAACATGTAGCTTTGACTTTCCAGCTAACCATAGACATGTACAAGAATACAGAGTGATGACATAGCTGCGTGATGGTCCTTGCGCCTATGTAGCCAACTTATCAATACATGCAGTCGATGCACATCTGAAGGGCACCTGTCACCAGAGGTGGGTTCCTACCAGTTCGGACCGGTTTGGCCAAACTGGTAGTTATTTGGCAGCCTAGGTCGCTGGAACTGGCAGCAACCCAGGCCTGCCACTGCCCCGAACAGGTTCTCCTACAGGGGCACCATTGTGATTTTTTGTTCTGCGCATGAGCAGAACAATTGTAATTGCACAAATTTAATTTTTCCCCTTTTTAACATTTTGCGCATGCGCAGACCTTTTTTTGTGCAAATGTGCACATGTGCGGATTGCGGGCACCGAACCGCCAGTAATGCCAAGAGCAACCCCACCCCTGGCTGTCACAGGAAGGCTGCCCTGATATAGCTGGACATTTCCCTTTATTGAACAAAGTGACCCTTTTCCCCTAAGAGTCCATTTCCATTAGAATTACAGAACAGAGGGAAGATGGCCCTGGTCTCTTCAAGCACAGCAACCTCTGTTCGAACTGCATGATGCATTAAGGGCATGGTATGGTCTCAAAAAAATCCAAGGGGATCCCAATAGGTAAGCATTTTTTGGTTGAGTTAGGTTGCCTTTGAGAATTTTCTCCTCGTCTTTTCAGTTTCGCCTTTTCGGTCCCTGAGCCTGGAAACATAGCAAGACTCTTTTCCCCCCCTCTGACCTGCTTTCCAAGGCTTGGCATTCCTTAGAAGCTATTTATTCATCCATGACCAAAATATTAAGCCATGTACAGGCACAAGGGGATGTCTACTAGAGGATTCTTTGTCTTGTCCCTCCACTCTTTCTGAAGGATGACACATGGTTTCAATGATGTCTTTGTTATTAGATCAAGCCTTCGGTCCCATTTGCAATTTTAATGAAAATCAGACACCTGCGCTGCAACTGATCACCATACATGGGATTAGCAGTCACAGCAACTCTTGCATTTCAGAGGCAAGGGCGCTTTTAATATCCTGTTACCCAAGACCAGATTGGGATTTCAGATGTAGTGCAAGTGGGAAGAAAGGAATCCTTTATCCATAGTCCTTTGCAAACAATGAGCAAAGTCAGGGGCAACCGGTTTCCTGCCCTCTTCACTGGGAACTGTGCGGCTTTCAGATAATCCTTCCAATCTAATGCTACAAACCATTTGCAGGCCTCATAATCAGTTTCCTAAGCCCCAGCCCTGCAGAGTAACAATAATATGGTTTATTTAGCTTTGGCTTCATGCACTCTGCCAACCGAACTTTAGTAGTTTTTATAAAAATCTCAATTTATGGCTTAGCATATTCTATGACCCGATTATAGCTTACTTAAAAGCTGTGGTTAAACAAACCATGGTTTTGGTCAGGGTAGGTAATATTTGAGAAGTTTGGAATGCATTTCAAGTTCCCAATGCTCCACTGGGATTCAAAAGAGGTCAGACTGACATTTTTGATCCTACTTTTTTCCCAGTTTACAGCAATTACAGAAATGGGAGATCTATAGGAGAAAAACTACTCTCACTCATCTCCTCTGTGTGTGTGTGTGTGTGTGTGTGTGTGTGTGTGTGTGTGAGAGAGAGAGAGAGAGAGAGAGAGAGAGAGAGAGAGAGAAAGAGAGACAGACAGACAGACAGACAGACAGAAATTTGATTTTACTAGCAATACGTTTCACTGGCACATTCTCAGAGTCCTATATAGACAGAAGTATGATGTCATGAACTGAAAGTTACCTGCGTCATTACAATGTGTGAACGAAAGCACATTTATACATGTTTAACTCTCATTAATTTCAGTAAGACTTGTGTTTGCATCATCAGTCTGTTGCTATAGAGCAAGGGTGTCAAACTTGCATTGTCACGTTGTTGTCACATGGTGCAGCATGGCTTTTTCCCTGTTCACTAAAATGGGGATGCGCATGGACAAGATATTCCACAGATATTCTCAAGGATCTATTCCCCAACCTGGTCCTTCGAGTCTTTCAAAAATGCCTATAGTCTCTCCAGATTGCTGCTGATTGTCACGTTCTCTTTCATTCAACTTTTCACAGCAATATTGACTTCTCCAGAGAGCTAGATTTTTGCATAAAATATTCAAATGTGATAATTTGCTCCTCAGGTGAGAAGTTTTGACTGATGTGTTCTATGATTCATTGATTTGTTTTCTTGGCCATTCGTGGTATTCTGAGAAATCTTCTGCAATACTCAATACTGATGTTTTGAATTTACTTATTTATTTGATCTTTGTTTTTCCTTTATTATTGTTTACTAATAACTCAAGGTGGCAAACTTCCCTAATACTCTTTCCTCCTCCTGTTTTCCTCATAACAACAACATTGTGAGGTGAAGTGAGTGACTGGCCCAGATGCTGGTTCCTGCCTAAGTGGGTCTAGAATTCACAGTCCCCTGTGAGTTCTAAGCCAGCATCTTAACCAAACTGGATCTCTTTATTTCAATATCATTTTTTCAATATCTTTCAGTCCTCCTTCTTTAAACTCCAGTTTTCACTTTCATAGAATGTCAGAGGGAAGATGACTGCGTGATTCTGAACTTTGTTAAATATAGACACATTACACAAGAAATTAATGTTTCTTCCCTCAATTTTAAAATTGCACTCATCTTCCATTCTAGTCACACTCCATGAATATTTTCTGCATATAGTTGAATAAATAAGGAAAAATATACAGCTTTATTTCATTTCCTTGCCAGCCTGGCGCCCATTTGTTTCATTATCCAGACTTTGACTCCTGTTCTGCGTAGAGTTTTCTTATGAGGAGAATGAGATATTGCAGGTCCCCCCATTTTTCTAAGCACATTCCACACTTTGTCAGAGCTGGCACAATACAGAATCTTTCTTTAGCAGTGAAGCACATGCTGATCTATTTTTTGTATTTTTGGGTTACTGAATTACCCATCATGCATCACCTATAATCTCTTATTCCTTGGTTTTTTATTCTAAAGCGAGTTTGAACATCAGACATCTTTCTTTTGATATTATGGCTCTAATCTGCCTTAGATGATCCTAAACAATTTTTTTTGCTAATACAGTATCTGAAATCAAGGCTATTGTACAATAGCTTGCCCACTGTGTTAAGTGCCCTTTCCTTGGAATAGATATATATACTTTTGGGGACTATTGTACCTTCAAATCTGCTACCACTGTTTGGTTAGATCTTCTTTTCCTGAGTTGCACTATTAGCTTTTAGAAGGCCTGGAAGCTTTAATCTAGCCTCAACATAATACTATTCATATTTCAGAAGATCTCAATTCTTCCTCAGTAGTCTTAGAACTTAGAAGGATTGAATGGGACCTTGAGAGCAGGGGACTTTATACCATTCTACTCTCTTCTTGAAAAGATTGTCCACTCTTGGCTGCTGTAGATGACAGGAATGATACTTTAATAAAGCTGGTATGCTCCAAGTTAGGCAAAGTTGGTCTAAATGAAAAAGGGAATATTTTTGGATGTACAAATATGGGTGTTTTATTTTTTTTAGAGTTCCCAGATTAAAAGTTCCTTAATTATTTTGTTCCTCTTTAGGATCTTCTTCCATTCCCCCAAATAATACAGTTGATCAAAGCTCTGCTGTGCACAACTGGATTAAACCTTGGCACTGCACGCTGTGGAAAGCTAGATGCCCAATAAAAATTACTGCTTGTAAAACAATAGAAGGAAGAAATTTTATTCAGATGGTTTTATGACTCTCTCTGTATCCTTTCCACTTTCATAACACTGTCACTTGCACGGTGGTCAAGATGTTGCTGTGCCTGATTATTGCTTTTTTCATTCTCTTTTACAATCTGACGACATTCACTCCAGGGTCCTTTGGCTGAAATCCCTACTGCAAGTGTCTGTGTTTTGTTTCATTTAAAAATGCATCGTAAAGATTATGCTTTTTACGTAAGTGTTTCTTGGATGGGCCTGCCTCCTCAACCCAATGGCATTTACAACACATCTGTTTCATTATGTATAGGTAGCCCGTAACTTACAATGGCACTGAAAAAAGTGGCTTATGACCGGTTCTCATACTTACAACCGTTGTAACATCCTCATAATCATCTGATCAAACGTCAGGTAACTGGCAACCAGCATGTATTTACAATGGTTGCAGCATCCCAAAATTCTGGGATTCTCCTTTGCAACCTTCCTAGAGAGATTCTGACAAACAAAATGAATGGGGGAAATGAGATTCCGCTAAATGACTGCATGATTCACTTAACAACTGTAGTGACTTAACAACAGTGGCAAAAAGGTCATAAAATGGGGCACAACTCACTTAACAATTATGGTATCTGGCAGGGGTGGGTTCCGGCAGGCACTACTGCGGGTTCGCTCATGTGCAAGCTTCAAATGGGCATTTGATGCATACTGTGCATGCATGTGCAATGCAATTAAAATTGTTCTGCACATGCAGAACTGAAAAACAAGATGGCACCACCAACGGTGCTGCCTGGGGAACCAGTTTGGGGGCGTGGAGGGCCTGCGTCACTGCCGGTTCCAGTGACCCAGGCCACCAAACCACTACCGGTTTGGCCAAACCTATCTGAACTGATAGGAACCCATCACTGGTACCTTGCTTAGCGACAGAAAATTGGGGCCTCATTGTGGCTGAAAATCCAGGACTCCCTGTTTCTCCCTTTCACATTTGTATATTTAAAGGACTTGAAAAATAATTTGGAGCTCCCTTTCCATTTTAAAAGGAAGGTAAAAGTTTCATTGTGCTCAAGGTCTCAAAGTACTGCAGGGATTCAGACATGCAGAAATTGACTACTACTTATTTATTCAATGAGAGCAGCCAAAGCTATGGATTCTAGGCTATTAATGTTTGGGGTGGGGCGGGGGGAACAGCCAACAAAATTGCATAGGGTTCTAGCCAGTTATTACTTTCACAGATTCCCTTTCAAGGGGAAGCCCTTAAACAGAAACATCCTTGGATTTTCCAGAAAGATTCTAAAGAAAGGCATTACCAGCTCATGAGGATTCTTTAAACGCGGAAGAACATGTCTCTCAAAGACATCTTGGTGTAAGGCAGAGGGTCTCCAAACTTGGCATCTGTAAGACTTGTGGACTTCAATTTCCAACATGGATGACTGAGGAATTCTGGGAATTGAAGTCCATAAGTCTTAAAGCTGCCAAGTTTGGAGACCCTTGGTCTAAGGAAAGTGGTATCCTAGTTATGATTATCATTAGTTCTTTGGCAAGGATATTGCTCTCAGAGTTATAAAAAATAGTGATGATGATGATGACAATGACGACAACGACGATGATTATTAAAGTGAACTTTGTATACCAGCAGTCCCATAGTTACTATGACATTGCCACAAAAGCCATAGAACAGATGGGACTTTCCTTTCCAAAGTTAGAGGAAAGACTTTCCATTTCAGAAAAAAAAAAAGTTATGCTACTTTGGATTCCGTATTTGTTTCTTTGTTGGCCTTTCAAAATAACTTCTTTCTGAATATCCCCATTTAGAAAGCCCTGATAGGAATGTGTCAGAATCAGGATGGAGTTAAGGAGTTTTCAGGTCTCAAAGTTGCCAATTCTTTGCTACACCCACAAACATCTGCACTATTGACATCAGCAAAAGAAAGGGCCTCAGTTTCTCCTTGCCTATTCCTCGTATAACCCTTTTCTTCTTCTTCTGCCTCAAAGTACAGCCAAGTTGGCTTGTAAGGGATTGTTCGTAAGTATAAACATTTTGTGGGTTTTTTTAAAAAAAAATCATGTACACACATACACCAAGAATCCCTCACAATTGAACTGAAACATAATTGAAAGAGAAAGGTTTATAAATTTAAATAATAAATAGGCAAAAATAAATAAACACACACACACACACACACACACACACACACACACACAAATATTAGACCAGGTTTATTCTGCAGAGCCTGACATTAAAACTCTTTCATTGATTGATTTATTTTGAAATCTTAGAACAAATGTTATAGAAGATCAACAATAAGCATCTTAATTTGATTTTTATTTTATTTTGTGGAAGTCATTGAGAGCACAGATAAAGCTGTCCACAAGCCATATATAGGCTAAAAACCCCAAGAATTTCCTTGGGAAAAAGAAAACAGGATGAAGTTATTACCTCATGCCACACCAACTTTCATTTTTCCAGCTGCTCACCTCCTGCTTCTCCCTCCTGGTCTTGTCAATCAGCAGTGAGCTAACAACCCAAGACAAAAACATCTGTGCTCTGCCAGACAAAGGGAAAAAATTGTACTTTCAAAATGAACATGGCTACTCCGGAGGAGCCTAGCAGCCCTCCATAAATCTTTACAGGACTGCTCTCCAAATTCTTAGCAATCAAAAGAGTACAATCCTCAGAAGAAAAGAGTATTTCATTTCTTTGCAAAGCACATCAAGAAGTGGGGAATTGGAGTCTACTCTGTATAACTAAAGCTAGACTTACAGGTGTTTTAGAGGAATCCAAACAGTCTCCTTGACAAAGTATAAAAGCAGTTCACTAGCTGCTTCCAGATGATGTGCCCACAAGCTAAGCCTGCATCTTGTTGTTGACCCCAACATCTTATTCCCTTTGTCTTCTTGAAATACTCATTTTAGTCCCTATGCCAGAGGTGGTATTCAGCTGGTTCCCTCTGGTTCGGGCGAACCTGTAGCGGCAGTTGCAGGAGGCTCCGCCCACCCGCCCCAACATAATGTGTGAGCACTGTGCATGCACAGATGAGGCACATGCGAGCGAAGCAAGCGTGAGCGCATTTGCGAATGGGTAGGGATGGTAAATGAATCCCACCTCTGCCCTTTGCTGCTGAGCAAGTACTTGATTCCGATTTGAGCAACATCAATGCTTGCTAAGAAGACTTTTTTTTTGTTAAGTTAAAAACCAAACTATCCCGAGTAGGAGGAGAGACAGTTCCATAAAACCACATTCCAAAACTAATTTATAAATCCAAGAACTAATGAATAGCAAGGATTTTTATGAATAATTCTAAGCATGAAGAGAATTTGGAAATGAGAATTTGTCAGGTGCAGGGAATCAGGAACCAGGGTTGTTCAAGTTTATTCAGTGGTGTCTCTAAATAAGAATCTGAACTACTAACAGTCAAGGCAAATTGGTGGCAGATAAGAGTCAGCAGAATTAAAAGAGGGCTGAACTTTGTGGCGCGCTTGACCCCCTTCCTCAGGTTCAGCCTGGTCATCTCCTAGAAAGAGAATGTTATGGTTCCATAATTAATGGAATTTAATTAATAATTAAATAATTTATTCCCAGTCAGGAATGTAAAATGTTGTCGTCCTCCTGGACATAGACATTGTTAGGAGCAAAAGTTTCATTTGTAAGAATGTGAACAGGAAATTGTCTTAAAAAATCTACAAAACAAGAATCAAAGCTATAATTCATTTGGACAGATTGCATATTCTCAGAGTGGCATATGGAAAAGGCAGAACAATACCAACTGAAACACATTGGGTAAGCATAGTATCCTTCCATTATATTATGCCTAAAATGTTGACCTTCCAACATTTTAGGGGAAGCTTTAGAGGAACCCTTTCTAGTTTACTTAATTCTCAGTTTTGCAAATAAGTCAACAAAATTGGCATGAAAAATTGAGTGAAAGCCAATGTACATTTCTTCTACTGTACACCTTTTGGAGTGTGTATATTTTGTGAATACTTCGCCATATTATACGTACACAACTCTTTCTAGCTAATATACAGGCTTAGAATGGGATAAATGCCCCTTAAAATGAAAATCAAACAAAGTTTTTTTCCCATTCCTGCCCTGAGTCAGACTTATTGTTTGAGCTCCATACAAACAATATCCAGTTGGTCCTCAACTTACAACCAATTGCTAAGCAACACTTCAAAGATATGACAGACCCTGAAAAAGGGCTTTACAACTCAGATTCCAAATTCCAACATCTGCCCCCACCCTCCATGGTCACATGACCACATTTTGGGCACTTGGCAATCAACCTATATTTAGGACTGTTTGCAGATCCCATTGTCATGTGACTATGATTTATTATAGAGGGTTTTTTTTGGGTGAGTGGGTGGGAAAATCAGTGTTCTCTTTTGGTTTCTGGCAGCTGAAAGCAAACAATGACCATATCATTGTAAAAAAAAAAGATTGTGAAGTCGGGTGTGGTCACATGGTGTCCCGCTTTTGATTGTCACGACTGACAACTGAAATTGCAAGCTGAATTGCAGTTGTTAAGGAATATCTGAAGTTAACCATGGAATTAACTGTGAGAATGGAGGATTGGGGTGAGGTCAATCCTCTACTCCCGCAGTCATTGCTGGAAGTATATCTTTAATAAATTGCACCTCCTTCTTCACAAAGCTGTTCAAATGTATGTCTGCAAATACAAGGGGAAAGTGGGGAGATGGAGAATTGCCTCTGCTGGTTTCCAATGGCTCCAGATTGAAGGTTCCATTATTACACATACTTTGGAAGACTTTGAGCCTGGTTACCTGGCAAAAGACCTTGTCTTAAATCTGTTGGGTGCTAGATCTCCACTATCATATGGAAAGGTTGCATTTTGTATCAACATCAAAAAGAACCATTTGGGCTTAGTAAACCATGAATAAAGCCAAAAATGGGACATATCTATTGGGAGGCTCTTTTAAATGGTCCCTCAGTCATTAAATAGAGACCATTTCACAGATCTCTTTATTACAACTACTGTACTACACCGAAGCATTAGTGTTGGTTGAGTTTTGCTGTGATTGTTTTTCTACATTATGAATGGCCCCTTAGCAGCTGATTCAGCAGTCCTGGGCTACAAGATGGGCTACAAGCATCCTCTCTTCCTCAATCCCAAAGAAGCTTTTTCAAAAGTCAATTGGACATTCTTGTTATTTTTCATTGAAAACATTTTGCTTGTCATCCAGGAAGCTTCTTCAGTTTTAAAGAAGTGAATTGAAATTCACCTTGGAGGCAAGACCACAGTACAGGCTGAATAACAAAGAGGTTACATTGAATAGTTGACCATTTTCCTGTTACTTGTATTTTGTGCAAAACATGTATGTTAAGAAATGCAGCCCCTATTCAATAATATGGCTCCATTTTATAGGAATCAACAACTGAAAGGGGGTTATTTGATGAAGATAATATAAGGTAAATAAACATGTGGGGTAATTTGAATAAATTTACTTTAGTTACTGAACTTTCATTTTCCAGAAGTAGTCTTCTAAAAATTTGGGCCATCTAGATTATCCATGTGTACGCTCCTTTAAAAGTCAATTTCTATTTTGGTGCTAACTTATGAGGATCTCTTTACTTTTGAAATAATCATTTATATAAATCATGTGAAATACATATTTAGCCAAGATTTTCTCCAATACTGCTTTGGAAAAGAAAGTAAAGGATTCCATCCCCTCTCCCTTTTCTCTTTTTCTCTTTTTTAGTTTTCTCTTTCTTTGGTGGTGTTGTCAAGAAGAATCTGGATAACATTAAGTTTAGACAATACCTATTACTCCTGGGCTGGGAAAGTAGTGATAACCAGTGTGGGTAAATATGAAATTCAGTAGTATTATAGGCACAAGATTCTCAGAAGCAAATCTTGGTGAGATATCCCACATGTGCATTATCAGTCCTTTATCCCAAACAAACGGAAGGGGGAAATCCACCCTAATCTGTCCTTACACTTTCTTTTTTTTTTTTTTTTTTTTGATAAATTATTGGTTTCTTTTTGTTTGTTACCCTGAGCTGATTAAATGTCTTCCTGTTGAAACAGAATCTTCATAAAACTTGAACTCTGTGGTTTTTCAAAATAATATTTTTCTCTCTTTAGAATGATTCTGTTCTAGAGCATAGGTTGCTCCTAGTTCGGCCCGATTCAGCCGAACTAGTAGTGGAATTCAGGCCTGGGTCGCAGCGACCCAGGCCTGCCATGCCCTGAATCATTCTCTCGCCACCGCTGGGCTGTCGCCATTTTGGTTTTTAGTGATTGCGCATGCGCAGTTCACTGTAAATTGTTCTGTGCGTTGTGCACGGGTTGCAAACTGGTAGTAAAACTGGCAGCAACCCACCCCTGTTGTGTTGATAGTTCAACCCCTCCTCTTTCTCTCTTTTGTATAAGAATTATTTTCATAATTTCCATGTGGTTTAATTGATCTCAGTCCCACCTCTTGATCATTCTCTTTTCAAGTGTTGCATAGCAGTATCATCAGAACATAGAATCTGATGGAATCTAATCACCAGTGCAATAGCCATGATTCCCCCTTCCCTCCGCAAATCCTTGTGACCTCCCTACTCTCTAGCTGGGAGGGCATAAGAGAGTTGATCTATTTGTGCAACACATTCTTATTATCACCGCTATAACTTCCAACTCTTAATCTACTTTGTTATTTGAGTAATAACAAATAGTTTGAGGTTTCCCTTGCGATAAGGTGCCAGTGTAGGTTTCTGGGATTGATAGCAGTAAAAAAGCAAGACACAGCAAATATCTGGCTTTGGGAAACCAGAGGACAAACGGTTGACATTGCAGCCAAGATTAATTTGCTTGCTTAATTCTATGAAGCAGGATTGCATGGTCCCAGTGGGTTTAAGTTAAGAGGCTTAATCAAACCCATGGAAAAGGTGGTGATACCTCTTGTCCAGTGGTGGATTTCCATTTTTTTTACTACCGGTTCGGTCGTGCACGCAATGCTTCTGCAACATGCACAAAAGTCCAGGCAGGTGGGCGGAGCCTCTCACCGCCACTACTACTGGTTCACCTACTGATCCAGACTGATCCAGGAGCAACCCACCTCTGCTCTTGTCCCTCCAAATGTGGATATCAACAGGACAGGAACTTCTTCTCCACAATACCTCATAGCCAAAGAATAGCTCAGGAGGCAGAGGCAAGCTCTTTTTCCAAAGAGAGGAATTCTCTTGAGGAATGTATATTTCTATATATTTATAGAAGAAAATATCTATAAAATATGTGTTATGATATACTTCTGCATGTCACATTAATCACCACTTTATTTTAGTGTCATATTACTTTTAATTCTACTTTTGATCAGGTATTAGAAGAACATATTCACATTGCTTTCCAAGCGTTTGAGTAAAAAATGATGACCAGGCTCAAATTATCCTACTTCAGACACATTTAAGTGAAGGCCCAGCTCTCTAGAAAATGTTCTGATACTGGAAAAGGTGGAAGGAAAGAGAAGACAAGGATGACCATCAGCAAGGTGGCTGGACTCAGTTACCATGCTGATGAGGGCACCATTGGGAGATGGGAAAGAACAGGTAAGGGATAGATTGTCATGGAAAATACTTACCTGGTTGCTAGGAGTCCGAAATGACTTGATGGCACATAATCAATCAAAAATGTTTGTTGTCACTAATATTTTTATCCTTCTCAACCTGCACTGCTCTTTCCTACAAAGAACATCAGAGAGGCAACTTACTACTCATACCACCATTTCCACTTGTCCACATTGAGTTTCATGACTGAGGAGGGAGAAGAATGTTGACCCCCATTTGATCTCAAAAGCTCTCTGCATTTTGTAGCTCTTTGTATGGCTCCCCAGTGGAAACAGGGAGTAAAAAAAAGATAAAGGCAAGGTCTTCGCCCTTTCTCAGTGTTTTTTCCGCATTAACTAAGAGGGCAAATGGTTCTTTTCAGAAAAAATATTACCTATCTCTATAATGAAAAGGGCTACATCAGCATAAAGGAATACAGTGCAAAGGTTAAATTAAGCCCTGATCTATTTTCCCTGATCTCTGTTCAGATCATCTCTCATTCAGTAACAATCTTACCTCCAAAATTCCCAATGCCACCAGTACTTCTAAATACAGACATCCCATATGAAGATCAGTGCATGGGACTGTGACTATGGAGGGTTTGGCTGTCTGGCCAATTTGGGTCTGAGGTTTTGCTTTGAAATCCAAATGTTAGGTATTTGCATTTAACACCTACCACACCCCCTGCATGTCTTGAAAAGGGTAAACTTTAGCAGCTGCTTTACAAAAGAAATCATATATCTGTTTGTCTCAGTATCACCTCCTTGTGACGCTACATTCTAATCAAAGGAAAATGTGGCCCTAATGTCAATATTGTAGTAAGATAAAGGCGTCTTTTTTTTCACATGGAAACTCTGGTTCCTGCCTTGCAAATCAGTGCTGATAAGGCATATCTCAACTTTTGTCCTGTGCAGATGTATACATTTGTTATACATGTTCCTAAACATTACATTTTTTTTCTAAAAACCAAATAGTTTTTATTAATCCGTTTTCAGATAGTCATATATAAGATAAGAATGAGCAATTCACTATGCACAAACACACAAAGGGACCTTTATTTATTTATCAGCACAAATACTATATATATATATATATATATATATATATATATATATATATATATATATATATATATATATATATATATATATATATATATATATATATATATATATATATGTGTGTGTGTGTGTAGTTTTAATAACATTCTTAATACTGTTAAAATCAAGTAGACAAATGAGACAAATAAATAAACCATTTAAAATTTAAATTCATTGTTCACTTCCCTTTTTTCTCTGGCGTTGTAATGTGAGTGTGCGCTCATATTTGCAAACTGGTAGCGAAAGTAAGTTGATTTCACCCCTGCACAAGTCCATCATAATATATCATATCATAGATAGTAGAGTACAGCTTTTCCAAAATTGCATTTCCTCCCTAGGAGAGGAAACCAACAATGTAGAAATCTATTGCTATAAGGGCTGCACTTGGGTGACAAAAATCTAGTTGTTCATCAGATGCATGATTTATTTAAAATTTGGCTAGGCATGACTTCATTTGCAGTTTTTAAAAAAATCAAAGTCACCATGAGTTTGAACAATTTGCAACTCTATATCTGATGGGAGTCAAGCAGAATATTATCCATTGTGCTAATAAACTTTCGAAATCCTTAGGGTTTCCCTTCCTAAAGCATTTATATTATTGACAGAACAAACATCAGGATTGAGCCCTCTGAGTTAATTTGATTACAAATAGTAACTAAATTTTTAATGAAATCAATGTTCTTTCTGCATTACCACTGTAGTCTCTTTTGACCTTCAGAAACTGAATACAAATGAATAATTCAAAGCAAATGTTATGTTGGTCCAACTTTAAACCTGCTAAAATGATGCTAATTTTTAAATCTGGTTTTGTTCTCTGTAGCATAGAAAGCAACATGACACAAAATATTCAACAGTTACATGTCTTTTACAATGTACAGTTTAATATATAAACAAATACACACATTACAGAGAGAGAGAGAGAGAAACATCAGCTATCATTACAAACTACTATATGTGGGGAAAAACAAGAGATTATCAACCATTCTGGTGCAAATTAAAATAAAGTTACCTAAATTAACAGTTTTGAAATATAATGCTTTTAGTATTTTGCATCCTGCATATATTTTTTCATATTCATATATGATATATATATATATATATATATATATATATATATATATATATATATATATATATATATATATATATATATATATATATATATATATATATATATATATATATATATATATATATAGTCACAACCCCTGGTATGCCCCAATTATGGGAGGAAGCTAACTGCTTCCATTCTTTGTCAATCGGCTCGTCACAAGAGTCCATCACGACAGAAACCCAATATTTTTACTGTTGCCTTTGTTATATTTGTGTTTTTTATTTGTGCTGATAAATAAATAAAGGGAGACTAGTATAGATCTATTTCAAGCTATTTAGCTCTCATCAGCTAGCCATACCCTTACTTACATTGCAATCCATGCAGAGAGTGCTGTAAAGCACTATGGGGTGGTATATAAATCTATGTGCTATTGCTATATGGAATCCCCATCCACTTCCAATACCAGACGCCATGGTTGGGCCAAAGAAATGTTTGGAAATCCTACCTATCCTAAAAAGTTCCCTACTTCTACCACTCTCATACTATGTGATAATGTCAGGATAGAAATTTAGTTATATAGTTAGTCACTCCTACCCCTTTCAATGGATGGTAATATTTTCTTCTTCCTGGCAAAGAGAAGGGGAAAAAATGGAAGTAGTGACAGATTTTATTATCTTGGGCTTCAAGATCACTGCAGATAATGACTCTATTGTAACGTGTGGGTTGTTGTTGTGAGGGAATTGACACGCAGGAGCCATGTGCAAGACAGATCTTTATTATAACACAGGTGACAAGTGATTCAAACGTTCCCTGCAACTGTCAGGGTATTTATACTAGCACTCAGACCAACTGTCAAAACGACCAACCAATCAGGTCGCAGCTGGTATTTGCATATTGAATATGCAACACTCCTTCCCCCCAGTTCTAAAGACCAAATGACCAGCCAATCACGTCGCAGCTGGTATTTGCATATTCAATCTCTCTCCTTCCCCCCAGTTCTGCTGTTTCAAGATGGTGGTAAGTCCTTCGTAGCTAAATTTTAGAACCAGGAAAAAAAAACAGGTCCTTTGGAATCTTTGCAGCAGGGAGGCTCGAGAAGCAAGCGGTGGCCTTTGCAGCGGAAGGAGGCTCTCGTGCAGCAGGCAGGCTTCTGAGTGGCTAGAGGCTTCTGATCGGCTATAGTTGCTCTAGAGTTGCTCCTTGGGAGGCAGGCAGCTTTGTAAGGTAGAGCAGCGGTTGGGCTCCTTGGGAGGCACAGCGGAGGCAAGTGGATTGCACAGGAGCGGACGTGCTCATGGTGTAGAGGACAGTCTGGTGTATGTTGTGAGTGTGCTAGTGTTGGAGAGACTTTAGACAAGCTGAGAGAACGTAGCCGGTGGTGCTAGGTCGCATCTTGGAGAACGAGGCTGTTGTTGAACGCAGCGGTTGGAACGAGGCGGTTGGAGTGCCGTAGGAACAGCTGGTGGCAGGCATGCTGTAGGAACAGCTGGTGGCAGGCAGGCAGGCAGGCAGGCACAGCTGGCGCAGTTTAGCCATCACGGTCCATAGCTCGTCCCTGAGTAGCGGCGGCGGCCCCAGTCGAGGTTAAGCGTAGGAAGCCCGTCCCTCGGACGGATGGAGGCCGCGCCTGGAGCTTACTGA
The DNA here is from genome assembly GCF_051295495.1 of Thamnophis sirtalis. Taxonomy (NCBI): domain Eukaryota; kingdom Metazoa; phylum Chordata; class Lepidosauria; order Squamata; family Natricidae; genus Thamnophis; species Thamnophis sirtalis. Next base: position 45,670,993 of record NW_028261383.1, on the reverse strand, counting down.
GGTTGGCTACAACCGGAGGCTGCTGTTGATGTCGCTTGCTGGCCATAGCGGCGGCCCTGACAGGCCCTCAATGTAGGAAAGAAAAAAAAATTTTTTTTTCCTGCGTTCACATTGGCTGATGTTGTTAGGCTCTGCGGGAATCGCATATCAATCCCATCCTCGTCGCCAGTATTGTAAACTTGTGGGTTGTTGTTGTGAGGGAATTGACACGCAGGAGCCATGTGCAAGACAGATCTTTATTATAACACAGGTGACAAGCGATTCAAACGTTCCCTGCAACTGTCAGGGTATTTATACTAGCACTCAGACCAACTGTCAAAACGACCAACCAATCAGGTCGCAGCTGGTATTTGCATATTGAATATGCAACAGACTCCATCCTTGAAATTAAAAGACACTTCATCCTTGGGTGGAAAGCAAGAACAGAAAAGAATGGATTTGGATAGTGACTGGTAAAACTCTAGGTTTCTTGGGTCACTCTAAGGTTTGAGAACTACACACACACATTTTTTTTATTTTAGTTTGCCAAGCATGTATGAGAAAACAAGTATAAGTCTGAATATGACATATAAACATACAAGTATAAGCAGGTATTAAGAAATGAGTACAAATAAATGGGGGCAGCAGGACAGGGACGGTAGGCGCACCAGTGAGCTTATGCATGCCCCCTTACAGACCTTTTAGGAATGGGGTGAGGTCAACAGTAGACAATCTTAGGTTAAAATTATGAGGGTTTGAGGATGTAACAACATAGTCAGGTAGTGCATTCCAGGCATTGACCACTCTGTTGCTGAAGTCATATTTTCTGAATATATATACTCTATATCAGTGATGGGTAACCTTTTTGTTGTTGGGTGCCAAAAATGTGAGTGTGCGTGATAGCACATGTGCATGCCAGCATCCATAGTGCAAAGTGCACCCCTACATGTGTATGCGCGCACATCTTCCCCCACACTTCCCCTCCGCCACATGCGCTGCACTGCTCACCTCAAAGCTGAGCTTGGTATTTCCTCTGGGGGGAGGGAGAGGCAGAGGAGTCCATTTTCACCCTCCCCAGGCTCTAGGAAAGCCTCCAGAGCCTGGGAGGATGAAAAATGGGCCCAACGGACCTACTGGAAGTTCAGAAATGAAATTTTGGCGGCTTTCCTGGAGCCTGGGGAGGGCAAAAATGGCCTTCCCTGGCCCTCCAGAGGCCTTCCAGAAACCGGAAATGGATCATTTCTGAACTTCTGGGAAGCCCATTGAGCCTGTTTTTCGCCCTCCCCAGGCTGCGGAGGCTTTCCTGGGGTCTGGGGAGGGCAAAAATGGCCTCCCCTGCTCTCTAAAAGGCTGAAAATCAGCTGGCTGGCACATGGCTTGCGTGCCGGCAGATATGACTCTGTGTGCCACTTAGGCTCTAGATTCGCCGTCACGGCTCTATATGAAGTCATATAGAGTAGAGGAACATTCTTTTTTTCAGACAGAGAGGTACAAACCTTGAAAATCATATCTTAAATTGGACTTAAGAGTGCGGAATAGCAGAGAGAAAAGTAATGGGGAAAAAGATAAAAACTAAATTTGATCTCACTTTCATTTACATTTCTATGCTATCTGGGGATTCTGGGAGTGACACATCTGGTGAGTCCCAAGAAGAAGAAGGCTGACATACTGCAGTGCATTTGTACTTGTTTACAAAGCTGGCAAGCAACAATAAACAGAACACTGTTTGTGCGGGATCTGAGCTGAATCCAGTGTGAAGAGCAGAAGAATCCCAGCTCGCTGCTTTCCATCTGCTTTGCAGCTGCTTCTGTCAAGAGCAGCTATAAAGCTTTCTCCAGTGGCTGGACTTCATTGGTGCCAAGGACTACCTATTGATAATTGCAGTGAATACCCACAAGCTCTTGGGAGAAGCAATGCCAAAAACTTCACATTGGAGTGCGGAAAGAAAATGGCCTTCTGGACTCCATTTTGGGGATATATATTTTTTTATTCATTTGTTTGTTTTGTTCATTTGAAGCCATCATGGTAGGACTTGCAGGGAGAAGCAGGCAGGTGCTTCTTTGTGCACAAATATGTTTGGGGTAGATGTTGTATTTGTCATTTGCAAGCCAAATCTAAGAGCTGGGTGCCAACAAGAATGCCCAGGCTGTTAATACTGTGAAGGCTTCAGTCAAGAATAAGGAACTCCTATGCCTAAGGAAATACATCATTCTTTCAAACACCCATGGGATTTTGAATTGCATTAATTTCTGACCACAAGACATCCCAAAGTGGTGTGTCCACCCTGGACTTGTGACATGAAAAGTATTGAAGGAAGCAGGCAGATGATGAGTTACTGATTTTAGGGATCCCTTGGTTAAAGAAAAGGAAGTATGTTTTATCCCTTTTAGGACAACAGTCTGGCTTGCAGAAGGGCACTCTCGTTACAGAAGGATAGTAGCTGTAAATGTTCTAATACAATTATTTCCACCTTGAGTGTCTTAGTGGGAGGAGCAAGTTCTTAGAGTTTGGTAGATCAATAAATAAGGTTGCCACTGCTGCAAAATGCCATGTGTTGGGATTATAGGGAACTGCAGTGGCACAGTGGTTAGAATGCAGTACTGCAGGCTATTTCTGCTGCCTGCTGCCTGCTGGCAATTCGGCAGTTCGAGTCTCCCCATCCTTCCCAGGTCAGTAAAATGGGGACGCAGATTGTTGGGGGCAATATGCTGACTCTATAAACCACTTAGATGGGGCTGTAAAGCACCATGAAGCGATATATAAATCTCAGTGCTATTGCTATTGCTATTATTCACCTATTTCAGCTCAAAAGCATCACTCTATTTTTAGACTAGACATTGGACTTTGAAGAAGCAGGGTAGGAAATATGTTGACATTTTTGAGCTCTGGTGTTAAAGGAGACTCCTGAGAATACCATGGACAGCCATGAAAACAAATCGATGGATCATCATACAAATTAATGCAGAGTTCCCATCTGAGGGCTCAATTATCCTAATTTGGAGACATAATGCAAAGTTCCAGTTTTGTGGAAAAGTCTGTAATGCCAGGAAAAGTAGAAGGAAAGAGAAGAAGAGAATAATCAGCAGCAATAAGAATAGACTCAGTTACACTGGTAATGGATGCACTCTTGGAAGACCTGAAGCCAGATTATAGACAGATCATCATGAAGAAAATCTGGAGTGCTGCAATGGCCTAGAGGTGGAGCTCTCACCTCACAATCAGGAGGCTGTGAGTTCGATTCTAGGTTGAGGCAGATATTTCTCTCTCTGGGCACACTGAGAATATATCTGCTGAACAAAATTCTGCATTGGTAACCGGAAGGGCATCTGGCCATTAAAGCCCTCTCCTAGCTCCATTCAGTTGCCCAGATTCCACCCACCAAGGTTTATGGGGTCATTAAAAGAAGATGATGATCATGGTGAAAATCTAAGTAACCACTAAATGTCGACACCAGTTTGATGGCAAATGATCTATCAACCTTTCCCATTCTCTCTGTAGTAATATACTCACCCTATAATCAATGTTGCCACCCAATGTTATCAGATAATCTCATCTCAGTCCTTCCCAGTAATTTCAATAATGCAACAAAAACAGATTGTTCCCCTTCTGGGCAGCTTCACAACAATGAAATGAGTTGTACTCAATAGCAGAATCATACAGAAGTCATCCTACTCCTTAGAGGAAGAGTTACAGGATAAATATTTTTAACAGAAAACAGTAAAAGGATGGGATAGAGCAAATACACATTATGTGAATTGAACCATTGGCACACTGGTGAGATATAACGCCACCGCCAAACAAGTTCTTACTGATCTTTCTGAGAATTTTCCTTGTGGAGTATTACGAAGTCCTAAAGCATATATTACTTTCAGTTATTAAACACAGTTTATAACACATAATACTAATTTTTCAGAGAAATGCACACAGTTTTATGGAGACAGCCAGAGACTAGGGCAGAAACTGAAATATGTTTGCAAAAAACAAGTACAGATTGTTCTCGACTTACAACCATTTGTTCAGTGACCATTCAAAGCTGCAACTGAAAAAGTGACTTACGACCGGTTTTCACACTTAAAGCCATTGCAGAATCCCCATGGTCACGTGATCAAAATTCTGATGTTTTGGCAACTGGCATGTATTTATGACTGTTGCACTCTCCCTGGGTCATGTGACCTGCCTTTGTAACTTCCCCATATGGCTTCCGACAAGCAAAGTCAATGAAGGAAGCCAGATTTGCTTAATGATCAGATGATTCACTGTGGCAAGAACGGTGGTAAAATGGGGCAAAATTCTCTTAACAACTGTTTTGCTTAGCAACAGAAAATTTGGACTCAATTGTGATTGTAAGTAGAGCACTATATGTATTCATAGAAAAAAACTGCAGACATTCTACTGCAAGAATGCTTAGGGAACCTTAGAAAGAAAGGTATTTTCATGTGACATATGCCTATTTGTTGAAAAATACACAATCTGATTAATGTGGCTGAGCAATTCATTCTTCAGGCCTTAACTTGGTTTTCATTTTGCCTTCACAGATATACCTTTAAGTATTTAATCTTTTAAATATTTGTCAGGCTTCTTAGATGGCAGCTATCATAAAAGGCTCCAGATTCTCTCAAGAATAAGATTACAATGAAAATTATTATTTATCATAGTCTGATTTTCTCTTTGAAAGGAAAACAGTACAAACTTGGAAAGCTCTCAGAGCCATTGCCAGATAGGTCCAACATCAACAATAACATAAGCAAGTCCAATATTTATTTTAGGAGGATGAAGGGGGGGGGAACATACACAGTGAACACAGCTACTGGTAAAATTATTCTTTAATCTTATCTATTTAATAGCGAATTGTGCTCTCTTTAAAGATTAAAGAAAACTTTGAATTTTGTCTCGACGAATGTATCTTGTCTTTTTATGTACACTGAGAGCATATGCGCCAAAGACAAATTCCTTGTGTCTCCAATCACACTTGGCCAATAAAGAATTCTATTCTATTCTATTCTATACTATACTATACTATACTATACTATACTATACTATACTATACTATACTATACTATACTATTCTATCATTATTAAAACACACACAGAGAAAAAGGAACTGAATATCAATGCTTTCCAGATGGCATAAGAGAGTAATTACATCTTGAACTGAACCACAAATTCTGAAGCTGATTTTGTTGGATTCTATAGGTTCCAAACTATCAGGAACAAAAAGTGCGACCGAACCCAAATTAAAGACATCATTTCATATGGCCAGAAACATATATGGGATCTCAAGCATCAAGTCAGAACTGGCCCCAAGTTCTTTCCACAGTTAATGCACTGTATGACCCTTAATCATGAAGATGAATGGTTATAAATTCAGAACAGATAAAAGCAATTTATCGCGAGCTACAGGTAATTCATTCATTGTGATGTAAACTAGCTTAGATAATTTCAAAAAAGGTTTCTGCAATTCATGAATGATAAATTGGCCAATGGGCAGGATCATTATGGCTGGTGTTTACTTTTATGATCAGAGAAAGCATGTCTTGGATTGCAGCATGTTAAGGTTCAAAATTGGGAGAACTCTATTGATTCATTCCATAGGCTCATTCGTGACTTTCCTAAAGGCATCTGGTTGACCATTATTGGAAATAGGATGCTTGATTAGATTGTCTTTTAATCTAATCCAATGAAATTCTTTTGCTCTTATCTTGGGCAATTCTTTAAATATGGTCAGAATTACACAATTTCTTCAAAATGACTCAACAACAGCTTTCTTTGTTTGCTTGTTTAATACATTTTATCCTGCCTTAGAAAGCATCTCTGCTCAAAAGGTGGCTTTAAAACACTATGAATTTTACATTGGTAAAAAAAAATTGTAATAAGTTATAATCTGTAACAAATAATTTATTGTAATGTATTACTAATTATTAGAAATAATAATATTCAAAATTCTGGTTATTAAAAGTTCAGAAGAGGAAGAATAGGACAATACTACAATTAGCAGCAGGAGGGAAGACAATCACTAAAATACAACACGATAAAGGTATACATGATGGAGAAGTAGTAATGAGAAAAATAAAATGATTTTTTTTCTTACCAGTTTTTATTCAATTCAGTGAAAAGATAATCAAAATTAAGGAAAAGAAGACACAGAGATTTTCAGGTGGGAGTATTATGCGGTATTCAAGGTGTACAGAATTTTTTTTTTCATTTTATAAGCCTCCCTCCAGCTGATTGCAGGCTCATCAGCTCCACAAAGACATCAATAACAGAACTTGTCCCATCGGATACATGCAATTTGAGAAAAAACATTTAGAGTCCTGGCTGGAATGGGATTCAGAATTGACCTCAAAGCTCAGGCAGCTCTATGGTGACAAAGTCAGAATACTTGATCCCAAAAAGCTTGTTCGTCCTTGGAAAATAGCAACCACTTTAATTGAATCCAGCAAAGAATAGACAGACAGAGTAGCAAGTACAATTTAAATGCAATTTGTTCAAAGTATGTGCTGCATTGATTGTCAATCATAGATTCTGCCAGTAATTAAAATGGAGGAGCAGCTCCACATAAAGCACATTAGAGTAACCTACTTTAAATGTTACCAAAGCAAAGATAGGTTTTGTCAAAGTAAAGCCACAATAGAAGATCAGAACTACCATATTTTTCGGAGTATAAGACACACCGGAGTATAAGATGCAGCAAGGTTTTGAAGAGGAATTTTTTAAAAAAGTTTTTGTACTCTGCAAACCTCCCAAAAACGGCCGATATTTTTTTTTTAAAAAAAGGGCATGAATATCCCTTAGGAGGCTTGCAGTGTGCTCCTGGGGGTGGGGGCAAAAATGAGCAAAAATGGCCCGGTTTTTGTCCAAAAAAAAAGGGCATGGATAGCCTTTAGGAAGCTTATAGTGTGCTGCTGGGGGCTGGGGGAATTTTTCACCCATTTCTGCCCTCCCCAACCCCCAGGAGCTCTGTGAAAGCCTTCTAAAAATTGTGCATGGCCATTTTGGTGAAGGGGGCAGGGTTTCAGGAGGCAAAAATTGCTGTATTCAGTGTATAAGACGCACCCAGATTTTCTGCCTCTTTTTTGAGGGAAAAAGGTGCATCTTATACTCCAAAAAATACAGTAATCTGGTAAAACTACTGTTGAATTATCAGTGACACCTACATTTCCACATATAATCCTGATTCCAAGAGCATTCCCAAATTATACCCCTGGCTTTTTAGAAGAATCCATGATTCAAATTAATAGGATTCCATAAGTCATGGCACATCTAGTTGGGCTGGATTGTTTCAGGTTTGCCATTTCCATCTATTAATTGTTTCCTCTACTCACTGGATGAAAAAAAGGTGAGATATAGCTTATTCATGACCACCAAATTATCATCAATGCACTTCATTTTAGAAAGCAGCACAAGCACCCCAGGATCCACAGAATAAAAAAGGACCAAGGGAGACATGATAACAGTGCTCCAATACTTGAGGGGCTGCCACAGAGTGGAAGGGGTCAAGCTATTTTGCAAAACACCTGAAGACCAGACAAGGAATAATGGATGGAAACTGATCAAGGAGAGATTCAACCTAGAAATAAGGAGAAATTTTCTGATAGTGAGAGCAATCAACCAATGGAACAGCTTGCCTTCGGAAGTTGTGGGAGCTTCATCACTGGAGGCTTTCAAAAAGAGATTGGAGTGCCATTTGTCAGAAATGATGTAGGGTCTCCTGCTTGGGTGGGGGGTTGGACTAGATAATCTACAAGTTCCCTTCTGTTAATCTGTTAAAGAACTAGGTGGTTCTCTTCAGGCAGCAAAAAGCGATTTAGGATTGGTGAACCACCTCTGAAATGTAGGGAAACTTTCCCCAAAAGGTCATAATAATAGAAAAAGCTCTTCTGTGGTGGAGCTTCGTTGGACCTACAACAATGCCCTACCTACAGGGCATGGCACTGTAGGCATTTCCATTTGGTGGCATGCTCTTTGTCTCATGCATTGATGCTCCCCATGTGACTTGCATGCCATTTTGTATCAGTTGTCGCTGTCTCTTCTACATAATCGCTGCATCCCATGTGAAGAGGCCATTCTACCAGGGATGGGTCAACAGTTGGCAATGCAGGATCCCAGAAAATGTGAGAACAGCAGGCTTTGGCAGGGGAAGCAAGAGAGAGAGAAAGAAAGAGAGAGAGGAGCCCATTAGGGCTTCCTTCATGACATTGTCAGGCACAGGTGTTAAAATGCTGAACTGCCAGCGGGACTTGAGGGGATCTTTAACTGGAAATATTTCAAAGGCTTAGGATGGTCCGGTGGGAAATTCAAGGGGAGGAAAGGGCGAAAGGTCCTTGGCTCAGCCAAAAAACCTCAGCGTGACAGATTTGCTGTTCCATCAAACGATGACAGGTGAACTGCATACATCACGCCTGGCAGCTCTGAACACTTGACAGAATGTCAGGAATGCACAGGGCACTTGTGTAAGCAATTGCTCATTTCATTTTCTCTTTCACTTCTTTTTTTTTCTCCTTTTTTCCACCACCATCCTTCAGTTCCCTCCCCCCCCTCCAGTGTTTTTTTATGATATGATGTTGATGATTTTAAATAAATAAACCGCATCTGCTCCAACATAGCAAAAGGGGTGGGGAAAAGTGATTTGTACTGGCAGGAAGCATCTGCCCCAAGAATAGGGCAGTGTTGTAAAGCAAACAAGGAAAAAGGAAAAAAAGAAGAAGGAGAAAAACAGAATCACACCTGGGTTGAGAGTCTTGCTTACAAAAGCCACGTCAAGGGCCTGAATCAAACTGCTTTTCATATTTATCTGGCCTCGAGGCATTTCAATACAGGGAGCCAAGTCTCAAAGTCAAAACAAGGACAGCAAACAGCACAATCAACACCCTGGGCGCGATCAGGAAGAGGCCCATTCTGTCATCCATTCGCAAGGGCACAGCTTTTCCCTCAAAATCTATGATTAATTACAGGGGTTGCAGGGTCTAAACTTCAAGGATCGGGCTATAAAGTTTCAAAACTGCACACCTGAATGGGAGCTGAAAGTCAGACTAGCCACACTGGAGACTGGAACAATCCCACAGGGATCCATCAGGAATCCTGTCTGGGTTGATGGCCTGTTTTCTTGCATTTTAAAATTAAGCTCCACAAGACTATGTCTGCGCTCTGTCAAGTACATGTGGTTCATGGTGTTCAATTGGGTACAACAAATATATGCCCAAAGTATATATTTTCTTTCTTACAACTGTTGGAATCAGAGTTTTCTCCAAAAAAATAGCACACAAGTCACTATCCTTGGCTGGTCATAGGTCATTGGGAATGTTTTGTGGCTGAATGGTGATTTGAAGTCACCATTTTCAAATTTAGCAATCTAATTGTTATATCTATCTCTATACATCTATTTTTTGCATCTAATTGTTATAAAAGCAAGCTATAGCTACAATAGGCTTTTAATATTAAATTCAAATGTTGACAAATAGAAAACATGAAATTGATTATTACCACTGAAAAGTGATAACTAATTAATCACCAAATTGTAAAAAAAAAAAAGAGAATTGTGGGAAGAGCAGAGATTCAAAAAAAATCATCAATAGATCCCACTAAATTCTGTCTTCCGCCACCAAAAAAATAATAGAGAAATAATGTTAAGTTTGCAGTTGCTGAATAGATGTGAGCTTCTTTGCACTTTGGGAGTATGGACAAGTGTGCAATTAGGAACAATTAGGTAAGAGCCGAGGTGGCGCAGTGGTTAGGGTGCAGTACTGCAGGCCACTTTAGCTGACTGTGATCTGCAACTCAGCTGTTCAAATCTCACCAGGCTCAAGGTCGACTCAGCCTTCCATCCTTCCGAGGTGGGTGAAATGAGGACCCGGACTGTGGGGGCAAGTTGCTGACTCAATTTGCTAAAAAATTTGTAAACCGCTTAGAGAGGGCTGAAAGCCCTTTGAAGCAGTATATAAGTCTAATAAAGAAATAAATAAATAAACAATCCTGAAACATGAAATCAAAGGAGCATCATATGAACAAGCAAACTCCAACTCATGTGCAAAGAATTAACAAAAGAACACATAAAAGATACTGAGGGAGGGAATCAAGTAGACAAGCCCATTAAATTTATGCCAGAATATATCCTGATTGTGTTAAGAATAAATAAAAACAACTCTGCTCATCAAATGTATAGTATTCTAATTCAATATTTCATTCTCACAATAACAAATCATACCCAAACAAGATATGAGTAAAATACCACCATCCTATTCCATAACAACTGATCATAATAATCACTGCATTTAATACTGAAGGTTAAGATAGTATTGAAGGTTGTTATGAGAATCAGCTATTGGTAATCATATCTTCCATGACCTTGTCTAATCCCCAATTAAAATCATTCAAAATAATGGCCATGATTACAGCTTATGTGTCATGTATTCTTAACACACTATATTTTAACAATATATGATGCAAAGAAACATATTTACAGCTGTCCTGAATCTCAGTTTTCACTGGACAATCTTAGCTTTCCTTCCGTTTTTATTTTCTACCCTGCATAATTTTATATACAGGTTCTGTGGCAATCTTAGATCAGTATATAGAGACAGTGTAAGGTAAGAATACAAGGAACTACAGAATGAGGTAAAATCAGTAGTGGGATTCAAAAAAATGTACCACTGGTTCTGTGGGTGTGGCTTGGTAAGCATGGCTTAGTGGGCATGACATGGAAAGGATACTGTAAAATCTCCATTAGCACCCCACTCCAGGGGAAAGTTACTGCAAAATCCCCATTTCCTCCTGATCAGCTGGGACTTGGGAGGCAGAGAATAAATGGGGTCGGGGCCAGTCAGAAGTGGTTTTTACCAGTTTTCCAGAACTGTCAGAACCTGCTGAATACCATCTCTGATTAAAATGGAATGTTCTGTAGCATAATGTTTAATACCCTTAAGCTGTCCCTTTAAGACTTCTTGGATTTCCTCATTGGTTCTCTTTAAGACCAATGATCTTTTTCATTGTGCAGGTGGTGGGAGTTCCTAAGAAAGATGAATGAAGAACAACAGGTGTATGCATCAACGCTCCCAGCAAAGTCACTCAAGGCATGAAGGTTATCTGTCCAGCTAAAGCAAGCATTTATATCAGGCAGCAGCACTAGCGGAAGGGCAGATGTTCACTTCAATGACAATCACGAAGATATAATTTCACAATGTGTGGGAGGAATGAATGGTGAATCACTCCGGTATTTTACTAAGGAAACCACATGGATAGGAAATATATAGTGCCAGATGCTGGGGCTCTCAGATCAGATGGCATTTAACATATTACTAAAGAAGAGTTGAGGATCTTTCAGAGAACTAATGGTGTTTATGGTGTGCCTAGATTAAAGCCTTCACAATCCTAAACTTCAAAGGCAGAACTACAGTGGAACCATGAAACTAAGAAGCATAAACATGAGAAAGCTCAGCCCAGTGAAAGATGAAATGAACCAACTACATATTGACATCTTAGACATCAATACAGTGAAATGGACTGGCATGGGGCATTTTCAGTCCAACTGTTTACTACTCCCAAAACAAAGGAAAAAAAGGTGTTGCTTTTAAAAACAAGAAGGATATAGCAAATCAGTAGTTGGGTACTTCCAATAATATCAGTTACATTTCACAGACAAACTTTATTATGATGGCTATCCAAGTTTATGTTCCAACAACAGAGGAACAGCAGGTTTTATGGAGAAATTGAAATCTGAAATTGACAGAAGGTGCAGGTTAGATATGAGAGGAGGTTAGAGACTGGAATCCCCAAGTTGGAAATACCAAAGAGTGCTTTGAGCCCAGAGAAGGAAATAGTTTCCACATGAAGATTTTAACTTGATTTTATTGAGAATATAAAAACAGAATCTTGCAAGTCTGATTGTGTTTTACCTCCGTTTTCTATTATATCCCAGTGTTGGATAATCTGAGCAATATTTTATTAGCATCTAACATTAGGGATGTTGAAAGATAGTCACCAACCAAATCTCACCATCAAACACAGATGAATGGTCTACATAGAAAAAAGCAAGCCAGATGTTTGAGCTGGCTACAGAAAAGTCTGTGGAACAAAAGGCATCATGCATACTGAGTAATTGAGAATGCCAAAGAACGGTCATATGTGCTTCATTGATTATAGACAGGCCTTTGATTGTGTTCACCATGTCAAGCTGTCCTAAAATAGAAATTTGTGAAAATTTCATTCTTCCTATGCAAAACCTACGAGCAGGACAGGAATATTTCAGCCTGGAGTACATATTGAGGAAAGCTAGTTGATGAATATGATTTGCTATCCTGATAACACTACTCTGATACCTAAAATACAAACGATGCCCAAGTGCTAGTAATGGAACTCAGAGAATACAATGGAGTAAATATAAATAAATAAATAAATATAAAAATCAAATAATTGCAACAAGCACATTAAAAATAACTGCTACCTATCACTTAAATATCTTCATTGTCAAATTTAAGGCTAGTCTTAAAATTGAAATAAAGATATTCATGTAGTAAATAGTTTCTTTTTAGGATGAGCAATCATCACTAAAGGAATGAGCAGACCGGAAGAACACTGAGGACTACCACTTCTTACGACAGGGGACCATGGAAAATATGTTCAAATGCTGAGACATGCCCATATTAACTAAGATTAGTATTGTGCAGGTAATATTTTTTTCCATGTAATATCTAAATAGTTAAATCTATCTATCTGTCCATCAATCCATCCCTCCATCCATTTCTAAACTTTGAAGAAGCAAAATTGGGGAAAAAATGATGCTTTTAATGTTGAAGTTGGAGAAGTATGTTGCCTATAATTTGAAGAATCAAGAAAAATCACCACATGGATCATTGGGGAAAAGAAAATCAATCCAAAATTCTTACTCAAAGCGCAAATGACCGTGCTTGTATTATCTTACTTCAGACACATTTTGTGAAAATCCTAGCTTTCTTGAGAAATCTACAATGTTGGGAAACATGGTAGGAAAGAAAAGAGCACCCTTAGGGTAGATGGAATTGATTACAGCATGACATAATGGAATTGCTGAAGGGCCAATTTTAACCAGGTCATAAAGAGGCACAGTGGCTCAGTGACTTAAAGACAATGGAGAAGGTCTGCACTCCAGTGGTTCAAGTCCTGTTATAATTTTTGTGTCATATCTGAATCAGAAATAAATTTGCATATAGGTGTTGTCTCCAGCCCTGACCTAACTTATTTGCTCTGTTCTTTTGGAGTTTCAATTTTGGACCATATTTTGATCCAGTGAGATTTAAATGTAAGCTTTAACTAACTATCTGATCACTGCAGAAACAAGATGTAAACCTACCTAAATGTATTCCCTATAGTGACTTCATTAGAAAAAAAACATGGTGGACAGACAAGCTGCCCATCATTTATTTATTTTTATTGCTGTCCTATAGCTGTCATGGAAACTTTCTAACATTGGATATTTTTCCAAAAATGTATGCAAACGAAATTACCTCTCTTAAAAAAAAAAAGAAACCTATGCATTCCAACTCAATAACTCAGCTTTAAGAGGAAAGTACAATTCATTAAATATGCAGCTGAGTTTTATAGTAGCCTAGTAACTTAATGTAACCAAATAATCTCTGAACTAAGATTATCTGGAACTTAGAGACGGTGAGTTTGTATATCAACAAAGCATCTTTTTCTGGATGCTGGTGTTCTATGTTTAGTTGCATGCATCTTTCTGAAAAGAAAGGCTAAAGAGATGCTGACCTTCTCTATTTATATAGCAATTTATAGAGTGCCAAGTGGCAGGCAAGCCGGTCACTATCTGCAGTTATTGACAAATTGATGGAGGGAGAACATTTTTAAATAACTTTTCTTAGACACTGCAATGATACACAAGGGCCAAAACCTAGCTTCATAAGAGAATTGCTTTCTCAGGCAGACTTTCTGTGTGGTCTTCTACTTCAAAATAGCTAGCTGAACTGAATCAGAACATATGTGGCAGATTTTTTTAAAAAAAAATTAAATGAATCAGCCCATATAAGGACCAAATTTAGGTCACCTGAAAGTATTTCTTTTTTGGAAAGAATGTACCAGTAGATGGCCAGTTCATGTAACCCAAATTACTATCCCTAGCCAGCGGGCATTTGGTACCAAGTGGGTGGCAATGAAGTTATTATAGCTTAGGGATCCAACTACCAGCAACCTTTTTTCTTTCTTTCTCTATTTCTGGCTGCAGATCAGATACAAAAGTTCTCTGCTTGGAATCTTACTTCTTCAGCCTTGTTTTCTTTCTGAGGAAGAGGGTTAAAGAATGAATGCACCTCTGAAACCCACAAAAGTCATATCAAGAAGGATTTACATCTCCCAGAAGGGGAGGTCTTTGTCTTTTTAGGTCCCCAATAAAAAGAGATCCTTGGAGATGGTGGCCGTAGTCACAACGACAACACATTTTTGTTCTCCATTGCTTTTCTCCTCCTTCACCATCCATCTTTCATCTGTCTACTCCACCCAGAAAGGCCAACAGCATGAACAGATGGCTTGTCAGAGATCCAGAATGAGCCTTGCCAGACGGCTTTTGAAATCGGATTGAAGATCAAAAATTTCAACCAACTTTGCGGCATTGAGAACAACGCCTTACAACAGCACTTGATATAATATCCATAAGCTCTAAAAGCAAAATAAAATGTTTAAAGGTTGTTCAAACCTTGTTTTGACAAGGTTTTGCACAAGACTATGATGGTCTAATGACATTTCAGAAATCCACCACTGATTTTTGGAGGAGACACTAATGTCACTCTGTGAAAATGCATAGTAGCACAGGGAAAGCTGTTGATCTCTTTCTTATAGCAATTGCTGCAGGAAATCAGTATAAAATGCAGATGCTAAATCTAGGACGGATAGTCATATTAAAAATAACTCAGGAATCTTATCAGGCAACCTATCATCTTTATTCATGAGTGATGTTGAAATAATTTTATTCCCTTAAAAGCTTTAACTTAATGTTATACAGAACAGAGTTGCATCACCATTCCATACAGGCATCAACAAATAAGAGAAAGAAAGCAATAGGATGGGAAGGCTATTTTTTTCAGTTTCCTTTAAGAATAATAAGGTTTGGCATGGAAAGAGATAAAAAACTAAGGATGTGGAGAGAAGTAATTTGAAGACCTGTCAGTTTTGGTCAAGTTAAAACATTCTGTTTTCCTTTCCTCTCCAAATCCATTATATATGCAGTTTTAAAAGCTAAAAGCTGTGTTCTAAAACACAGGGAAATGTGAAGTGTGAAAAGTAACTGTGTTTCAATCTACTGGAAGTGTAAATGAAGATGAGGATCTTATGACCAGCATCTCTATTATGACTATTATGTGTACAGCAAATTAAACACCCCATTTTCCTTGCTGGAATTGGAAAGCAAAAACATTTTAAGAATAGAGATGGCTATGTCATGCCAGAATTTGGAGTCAGAATGTGAGCACAGAGTTTATGCTCTTCTAATGCAAAAACAAAACACACCTTTGGAAGAAGAAGAAAAATCCATTTTGAAAGCACAGAACAGAGGGAGAAAGAATAAGCTTCATGCTAAACAAAATATTTCAGATCTATTTTCCAAGATCAAACTTACCATTGATCAGGCTGAGGCAGCAGCTGTTCAGAGCTGGGTTTCATCTGTTGCTTTCAGGTTTGGTAACAAATGCTATCCAACTGAGTTGCTATTGGCACAAAGACTGAAAGGTAACACCAAACTCTGTTTGTTTCATTTTATTTATTTAATTTTTTTAATAAAACTTAGTTTTATCATTTTACCCTCAGGTAACAAAATGTCTTAGGCTAGCTATACTGTTTCCTCATTCTATTAGGCTTGGCAGGATCTGAAACTAAGTAGCTCCATGTAACTGATTGGGTTGATGAATTATTAAAGTGTGCATGTGTGCGCATGTGCAGTGTGTAATCAAAAAGAGAGGTGTAGTTTTAAATCTCCCTACCTCAAATGGATAATTTTATTTGTGCTTAAATAAACACTGGAGTAGTATATGGTACTAAGGGATGGAAGTGGCTCAGTGACAAAGACGTTGAGCTTTTCGATCAGAAAGGTCAGCAGTTCAGTGGTTTGAATCCCTAGCACCGCGTAATGGAGTGAGCTCCCATTACTTGTCCCAGCTTCTGCCAACCTAGCAGTTCAAAAGCATGTAAAAATGCAAGTAGAAAAATAGGAACCACCTCTGGTGGGAAAGTAACAGTGTTCTGTGCGCCTTTGACATTTAGTCATGCCGGCCACATGACCACGGAGACGTCTTCGGACAGCGCTGGCTCTTTGGTTTTGGAACGGAGATGAACACTGCCCCTAGAGTCGTTCTCGACTAGCACATATGTGCAAGGGAACCTTTACCTTTACCTTTAGTACATGCTATATCTTTTAACATTCCAAATAATTTGCTCCTAAATTCGGGAAATAAAATGTGTTATTCTAAAGTTAGGAAAACATGGATTAGTAACCAGTGTCTCACCTCTTATGACAGCTCTAGTCCTAAATGTTTAGCACTGAGATCATCTTTATGGTGGGTGGGGAACAATGGCCCTTTTATGACTTGTGGACTTCAACTCCCAGAATTCCTGAGCCAGCCATGCTCAGGGACCATCGTTCCCCAGCCCTGATCTTTATGATGACTTTGAAAGATCTGATGGATTCTAAATTAGGCCAAGCAGCTTTCCTAGCAAAGAATGATAGTGGGCCTTCCTATTAGTATTTGGCCTTAGATCTGAAACTGAAGAAAGTAGTCCTTTTTATATCCTTCCGTGTTTGTAAGAAGGAGTAACTAAATCAGCAGTGGGATTCGGGAGGTTTTGCCCCAAATCACACCAAGAGAAATAATGCAAGTAATATAGGTAGTCCTCAACTTACCACCACAATTTTTGTTGACAAGCAAGTGAGTTGCTATGTAAGTCACACGTTACAATCCTTTTGCTATGCTTAAGTGAATCACTGCAGTCATTAAGTGAATCACGTGTTCATTAAGCAAATCTGGCTTTCCCCACTGACTTTAATTGTTAGAAGCCATCTAGAAAGGTTGAAATTTGTGATCATGTGATCCAAGGATGATGCAGCCTCCATAAATATATGCCAGTCCCTGAGCAACCAGATTCTGATTATGTGACTATGGGGAATGCTGCAATGGTCTTAAGTATAAGGACTGATTGTAAGCTGTGGTGGGTTTCCATTTTTTTACTACCATTTTGCCCATGCGTGTGTGCTTGCACACTCGCACGACACTTCTGTGCATGTGCAGAAGCATCCGGGTGGGGGCAGGCAGAGCCTCCCGCTGCCACTAGCAGTTTGCCTGATCCAGGCCGAACTGGGAGCAAGCCACCTCTGGTTGTAAGTAATTTTTTTCAGTACTGTTGTAACTTTGACTGAATGGTTGACTTTAGATTTACATTAAATATTACCATCTTACTTTTCTAAAGGAGCCCTTCTGTATGCAAATTTGAGCCTGCTTTTTTGTATTTTCCTTTAACAACATTTAAATGCCCAACCTACTAGGAAACTCAAACTTCCATGATTTGTGCCCAGGAAAACCATAACAACCAAACCTATTTATATTTGTGCTACATATACATGATCACAGAATGTGAAGAATCCTTGTTCTAAGGCTGATTCAGCCAACTGGTGGGGAGTATTGTCTATTCTTCAAGATCACTGCATTCTGATCAAGTTTTTACATGAAAGGATTCACTTGGCAACTTCACGTGGTAAAAGAACTGTACTAAAGAACTGGATTATAGTATTAGTCTATAGGTAAACATGATTTGGGAAGGGAAATCAACACTCCTTTTATGAACATTGTGCTTCCTAAAGCTTTCGCTCAGAGTGCCAACAGCAATATGAATAAGAGCCAATGTGTCAATATATTACGCACTCGAATTTTCAGAAGTTCTTAGAGAAAAATCTTTCAGCAAAGGCCATTATGAAAGAGTGGTGGATGGAGGTGGTGGGTTTTGATTTTATAGTTTTGCAATGGTGTAGTGATTAGGTGGGCAGAATGAAAAAAGAACAGGGTTGTTATGTCTTAAATAACTGTTCAGAAAAGAGGACTTTAGCAAGTGCAGCTTTTATAACAAGGTGCATCTATTGAAATTTACCCTTCAACAGTATCTTACTAGTTATTATAAATACATTAGCATCATTCTCTTTTGCATCTGCTATTTTAAAAAAGCAAAGGAACAGAATAAACACTCAAGAATCTATTCGCAATAAAGTTTACATTGCATTAAAGACTCATCCATCCTTAGCACATTCTTTGGAAATAGCCTTTACTGCAGTCACTGAAAAAAACAATCATTCATATCTACTGCTAAAATTATTGATTTTAAATTTTAAAAATGCAGAAGGAGTTTATATAAAGTGATAGTAAAAATTGTAAAAAAAATATCCTAACAGTGAAACAATAAGAGAAAAAAATACTTATGTTTACAATCCCCAAAAGGATATTGTCTGTTTGATAATGTACTTTAAAAAGTCTTAATGTAATATTTAAGGACTAAAATACTGGTTTATTATTCTGCTAAATTTTAAAAGTTCAAATTAAAATATAAAATCAGCCCCACTGTTTGATTAAAGGTGATTAAAGATGATAAAGGCCTGGAGACAAAAACATATGAAAAACGGTTGCAGGAATTGAGTATGGCTAATTTAGAGAAGAGAACGACTAGGGTTGACATGATAGCGGTATTCCAGTATTTGAGCGGCTGCCACAAAGAAGAGGGGGTCAACTTATTTTCCAAAGCACCAGGATGCAAGACAAGAAACAATGGACAAATTACAAAAAACAGCTGTCCTATGAAATTTCATTGCTATATTTTTCGTAATTTGTATGCTTCATTACTGTACATGCAAGCAGAACAATTTTCTAACATCCTAGAACCAACAGTGCCTTGCACAAAACAGTGAAAGATTATGTTTCATAACTGCGACCTGAGTTCACCTATTATAATAAGCCTCAATACGCTACCTGAATTATTTCCCCAAAATTGTATTTTTCTTTTTTTAAAAAGATTAATAGACATTTATAAATTAGATTAAAAACAATAAAGGATTCTGCTACAGATGTGATCAGCTGGTCTTGGGCCTTAAGTTGAGGAGGTTTATCTACTTCAAGGTTAGGATGATACTGTACCTTACATGAATGGCCATTTCCATCTGAATTTAGTGTATACATGACAAGCCTCCTGTCCCTTTTTACCTGCTTTGACAACTTGCTTCAAACCACAATCAGAGCAGACCTGCCTTCAAAAGTTAATTGAGCGGTGATCAAGTCCAACAGCTGGTATTATGTGAGAGAAAGGAATCATAGATGAGGAGTCTGGCACTTCTCTTGGTGCATATCCCATAACTGAAAAGAGCAGGTCATTTTGGATTTGGTTTTTCATACAAAGATTTGAGAGTTCTATTTTGTGACATATTTGTTCCTGAATGAGCAGAGTTCAGCAGTCATACATTAAGAGCATTTTTAACAAACCACAAACTACATCACTCTTTGGTTCGTGGCAACAGTGCCTCAGATAGAAAGTCCATACAGAGAGTGTTAAGGACAGCCGAGAAGATTATAGGAAGATTATAGGAAGGAGTTCAGGATACTGCTTATAAGCACTATGTGCTTAGAATTCAAACCATTGTTAGACACCCACATACGTCCACTTCATGGTCTGTTTGTGTTGCTCCTCTCTGGAAGGAGGTTTTGAAGTATTGTTAGCAGGACTACCAGATTCTGTAACACCTTTGTTCCCTATGCCATCCATCTGGTAAGTTCGTAAGATTCATTTTTCTCACCATGTACATGTATACATCTAAACTAAACTATATTGTTTCTCTATATCATATAATATATATGGGTATATGCATATTTTTGTATTTATTTATTTATCTTGTCATGTTTATGTGTATATTATGTGGAGGTGTATGAAATGAGAGCTGTATGAAATGAAATTTCATTTTAATGTATGCCAATTAGTGTACGTTCAAAGTGACAATAAAGTTATTCTAAGTTCTAATACAGAGTAGCCTTGTTGTGAGATGGGTGACAAACAAATTTAATCAATAAAGCAGTTTCAACTGAAAAATTAAAAAAATGCTTAAGACAGCAAGCTATTGCTGAAGTCTGGATTCAGCCTCTTTGTTTTATTAACCAAACCTGGCAAATCACATGTGTTTGTCTTAGAGAGAGACTAAAAATAATTTTATGCACATACACACACACATCATAATAGGTTCTTATAAAGAGTCTCTGTTCTATCTGTTTCATGGAATTATTTATGGACTGTGCCATGTCATTCAAGTTTTGCTGTGGCCCATTAAATATTCACCTGGACGTTGCATCATTTAACAAGTGGAATGTGGTGTTCCATGTGTGTATTTTGCTTTTCTAAGAGTGCCATGGTAGACATTCAGTATTGTGTATATTACACTACCTGTTGGCTCAAGCAATGCACTGTATGTCTTCACAGGGTAAAGGGATTATACATTTCATTATTCATTACATACAGCTGTGGACAAAGCATTGGTTTAACTCTTACTACACACCCATTACTATTTGTTTACTCTCTCATGACAACAGTATTTACTAAGTAAATTTACTTTGAACATAAAGTCTCCACATGACTAGATTTCTATGCATAAGACCACAAGCACATAGCCTTTCTTGTTGTAGTTATTCTTCTGATAGCAAAATAAATACTATTGAAAAATGATCTTGGGAACTCTTGAAAATTGATAAACACTATTCCAGGTCATGTTCAACATTTCTTGCACAGATTTTTCAAAAAATCTCATTCATTTTGATGGAAAAGCAATTACTTGAAAAGCTATACAAATGCTTTTCCCTCCCAATGGGAGTCTTTACGAATTAGAGCAAAACTAGAAATAGTTAATAAAATAAAATGTTGGCTACATTTTTAACGGTAAAGTGAGGAAGTCCTTACACAAATATATGAGTCACCATAGGACTCTTGATGGAGTATTGCCACTGAATTGAATGGATGCATTGTGAGAGAAATCACCATCCAAAACCTTCTCTTGTTTGGCTTTTTCAAAAAAAGACTGAGGTGCTTGAGGTTTGCTGCTTTATAGAAGTAAAGTAAACATCAAGACACCCAACAAACATCACTTGAAAACATTCTAAACCTCACATGTATGAGATGAAACCAGAAGCTTCTTTTCCTGGGTGTTTTCAAAAAATCCAAAAGCAGATTTGCTTAGCTAGTTAACTGATCCATATCCTGTCTTTCAGCCCAGCACATTTTCTATCCCACCTCATTGGAAAAATTGACTTGGGTAAAAATTAAGACACAAGCTCATTATTTTACTGACTAATATTAAGTTTCTGCAAGTAGTAAAGGTAAATGTTCCTCTGCATATGTGTGCTAGTCGTTTCCGGCTCTAGGGGCGGGGCTCATCTCCGTTTCTAAGCCGAAGAGCCAGCACTGTCTGAAGATGTCTCCGTGGTCATGTGGCCAGCATGGCTAAATGCCAAAAGTGCATGGAACACTGTTACCTTCCCACCAAAAGTGGTCCCTTTTTTTCTACTTGCATTTTTATGTACTTTCGAACTGCTAGATTGGCAGAACCTGGGACAAGTAACAGGAACTTACTCCATTACACAGCGCTAGGGATTCGAACCACTGAACTGCTGACCTTCTGATTGACAAGCTCAGCATCTTAGCCACTGAGCCACCACATCCCCTCTGCAAGTGGTACAAACAAACTAAAAAGGTTAAGGTTAGGGTTAGGGTACATTGTTGGTATCCATGACCGGCAAATTCTTCCCAGCTCCAGATATTGCATTTGTATTGAACTGGTTTCTCACCTTGTATCACCTGCTCATCTTGCAAACAAAAATAGTCTATACGGTATGGCTGGGGAGATGGCATTGTTCCTATATTTAATTAAATACATTTTAATTTTTAATTACAAGGAGAAATAAATGGAATCAACTGAATTTAATTTTTATCCTGGCATCACATTTTAAAGGTGAAATGCAGTCCTCAGCTCAGGAAACATCGTGTATTTCTAACATGAAATAACCTACATATAAATCTAGAACCTACATATAGACGAGATAATATGTTCAGTCCATTTACTGCCTCTTCTGAGAAACAATAGATCTCCATACTTACATCTGGACACCAAATCCTGTGAAGAATGGCTAAAAGAACCAGGTATATTTATTTAAAAAAGAGAAGACTGAGGGGAGATATCATAGCAGCTGTCATAGGGAAGAGGATGTTTATTCTCCATAGAATCTGAGGACAAAAAGCAATGAGTAGAAGCTCACCAGAGACATCCAACATGGAAATAAGGAGGAATTTCCTGACAATAACTTCTATTAAACAATGGAATAATTTGCCTCCCAGAGCGTTGGGAGGTCTGTCACCAAAGGTTTTCCACAAAAGATTGGAGAACCATTAGATGGTTGAGCAGATGAGGACTCCTTCTTCTGTGGTTGAACTTCCAAAACTCTTTCCAGCCCTATAAAAACTGAAGTGTTTATTTGCTTGTTTATCTTTCTTTCTCCACCCTTTCCACCATATAAAGTTTAAGAAGGTCTGGGTTTGTTGAACTGAAGTTCAGAATACTTTTAGGTCTTCCTAAGCTAGATTTCAGAATAGCTCTGAGGTTTGTTAGGTTCCAGTCCAGAATACATTTAATATCTTCTAGGCTCAGGATAGAAAATTCATTGAGATTTGCTGGATTTGAGCCCAGTATCGTTTTGAGATTTTCTGGTTGAGTTAGGTGATCAACATAATACAGCTGAACACAGTTTTAGAAAAATCATTGCAAAATTTCCCTTTCTCCAATTTGCCCTTCAGAAGTGGGAGCCATTTTACATAACAAATAACAAGGAATTTTAAAATGAATGAGTGTCTTTATGTAAGTTGAGTGTGCTTTGGATTCAACCCCAAACCTATCTGTCCTTTCCTTTGATAAAGTCTTTCATGTTCCAGATCTCCTCCCACCTTGTTAGATAACAGAGGAAACAGAACGTGATAAAAGTTCCTTTGTAAACCAAAATCATTTTTATCAAATCTTTTCCTTTCATAGCTACACAGCACTTCCCTGAGATTAGAAAAATCCCTATTTGAAGTGGTAAACTTCAAAAAGTATAGAAAAAAGATAATAAAACAACAAATGGGTTTCCTCCCTCACACAAATTCTACAAATACATATCTGTTCTGATTTGTGCAGCACCAAAAACATAGGCCTATGTTCAGGCCTTCATGCTCAGCAATTCTATTTTTCAGTAAGGCTCTAAGAGTTCTAACTTTCACAAAGAGCAGATTCCTTTATTATTTATATTCAGCAGATTTCTGTATTTTATACACCAAATGTTGGATGATAGGACTTTAGAAACCCAAGTTTAGGCATTGCTGTGAAACTATCCATCAGATTATTTTTTCCAGAAGAAATAGGCCAACAAAAAGCCATGCCACCAAGAAATGAACTACTGTGTCAAAACTCTACCTTTCTCAAGTTCTTCTATCCCTCCACTGATTTGTTGCACAAATGGCCCAATCCCTAAGTTTGATAAACAATAGAAGTAGCTCACTAAATTTAAGCCAGAGAGAAAAGAGATGGGGAATCTAAACAATATATGCCTCTACTATTGCAATAATTGTATAGAGGTAGAAAGGAATTCTTAGTAGAACATACTGGATTTTGTGGACAAATCAGTGCATGTTCTGAAAATGTCTACTTAATGGGGAGGCTGGCCATTCACAAAAGGGCAATTACAGAGGGGCAAGAATTCTAACCCATTGATTTACTAGAATATTTCCTGCTCTCTACATAATGGTCCTTCCATACAACCTACAGTACAACTTGGGGGAGGGGTGCTTCAAAACAGCATCCTGAATTTTGTATTCACCAACCCATTGGATAATGAGGTTGTTCAGTCTTTGCAGCAAATCAAGTTTCTATTTGTTTTTGTTTTTTTTTATGAAGAGTAGCCTGGCCCAATCCAATAAAAAGCATTCCTTCTTGACGTCTTCCCATGGTCCAAGGACATCTGCAAGGGATGTGTTCAAACATCAAAATGGAGATTATGGCAGAAAAATAGCAGGGCAAAATGGTGGTAATCGCCATATTGATTTCTTATGTATTCCATTCACACCTAACACCCATAGGAGTTCCCCAATAAATTCTCTTTAGGAAGCAGATTGTAGAAAATAAATGAAGGAAAATTCCTCACTTTGGCAGCATTCCTAATATTAAATCACCTCCTGTGATTACTTTTCACAGTAATCTGCACCTTCCATTTTATTTCCACCTGCAGCTCTCAGTCACACTATTACAGCCTAAGGAGGAAGCTTATTTGATTCAATGCTGATATAAATGTTCTAATCTAGATATAAAAGGAAACAAACAATTTCTTGCTGGAAAAGTGGCAGCTGAGGTGGAAAAGAAGGGATTGTTTGACCACAAACAGCTAGAAGCTTAGGATTTAAACATGAAATATGAGCAAGTCGCCCATATACCGGTACTATCAAACCGTGACCCATTTTCTGTGCCAGTCTTCTGTTTCAAATAAAAGGTCAATTTCAGAAGGGACCATGTCTGTAAATTTAACCTGTTTGACCCTTTGCAAATGGTCAGTATTATGTTGTTGGTATCCCTTGGCAGTAAGGGAGAAGATCTGGTAGAATGTGCTTTTGTGATGCCCCCCTTTAAGTCAAAAATAGAGCCAGACCCAGAGACTTCTGGAATTTATGAGCTATCCTTCAGTGTAATGGATTGCACTGACTGCCTAAAATAGTTGAATGGTTCTCAAGTCAAGATGAACAGGCCCTGATCTCCTTGATGGCAATAGAAGAGTCTACAGTCCTACAGAAATGGCTTATTCTCCCTGCTGAACTCCAAGGCCTGAGAAACGAACAGGTGAAAACAGCTTTGAGGCTCATTTTGCGGCTCTTTCTCTCCCGCAGTGCTAAACCACTCTGGTCATCATTGTCTGTGACAGATGTTTACTTTATAGTCACCCTTTATTTCTTTTTGGCTTGTTCTTTCTTCCTTCTTCTCTCTCTCTCTTTTTTAAAAAGGGTGAAAAAAAGGAGGCTGATAATTTATAGCCAGCAGAAATAATTGATTACTCCTGGCAAATTTAGTGAAGGGATCAATTGTTCCATATGGAACGAGCCAAAGAACTCAGGGCGCTATTCACTGGGGAAGACTGATGTGCTGAAGGGCAAAGGAATGTTGCTTTCAAGTCCCACATTCCTACCCAAAGTGTGGCATTCAAGAGAACTCGCTAGACAAGGGGGCCTGCTTACGTGACGAGACTGGGAGCATTCCCAAGAACAAGGATTCCCTGTTCACAGTCTCTCATGTCTGAGGGACCTAACAAACTCAGGAGTTCTTATACACATACCCTCTAAAATATATAATGTGTTGGATTGGTTTAATTTCCAAGAATTTCCCATAATCCCCTGCCTAAAACTAATTCGTAGTTTAGTGCTATTCCTTCACCATTCAGGATGAAATTGCTACAAGCTGCAAATGGCCGTTAACTGACCACTAACACAGCAAACAATAGAAAGTGAGACTGAATGCATTTGCTTATTTGACCTTAGATATTCCCCCAAACGCCTAGATAATTCATTTCATGGATTATACTGAATTATCTGGGCAAAATTCAATGAAAAGCAATCTTATAGTAGAAGTATTCCTCAACTTACAGTCACAGTGGTGGGATACTGCCATTTAACAACC